>NC_056751.1:16919475-16994475 GCF_019279795.1 Protopterus annectens
GTCTGAATGGCCCCCATATTCATGAGGGACGTAACCTATTTCTGTGCCTCTGCCCATTGTTTTTTTGGCAGATCTGGCCAACCATTTGTCATTGGCAGAGTGTGGAAACGGAATCTGTATCCCTGTGATACGATATTTAGTACCCATTTGTCCTGGGTTATTAACTGCCAATTTTGAGCAAAAAGTGCTAATTTTCCCCCTATGGGTACTGCCAAAAGATCAATGCTTGGTGTAGGCAGAAGGAAGTCATTGGGATTGCTTTCTGTAGGTTTGTTCTTTATCTCCTCCAGATTTGGAGGTGGATGCGCCCCATTGCTTTGACCTGTATGCCACAGGAAAGGACCAATTTTTTGTAGGCCAGTGTCTACTGAATCTAGATGGCTGCACTTGTAAGAAATCTTGAACAGTTTGCATAGACTTAGCTTTGTCTTCCATTTTCTTTAAAACCTCTTCTGCCTTAATACCAAATGGAGAATCATGCTGTAAAGGTGCATCAAGCAATTTAGCTTTAACATGATCAGGCAAATTTTGTTCCTTTGGCCAGGCATGCCTCACAATCACAGATCCAGTAACTGTGGCCCTGCAGGAGGATCTCTAAAGAATCAAAATCACATTGCAAAGTACGCTTTCCAACTTGTTCAGCTGCATGCAATAATTCCTGCAATTCCTTATTTTCTGCATATTCTGAAATCAATATCATTTTCTGTTTCAGCAATCCCATAACATGTTGTTGGTACTTAACCATATTAAATTGACAGTTTAAGGCCCTGATTGCCAAGGTTGCAGATGTTTAAACCTTTTTTCCCCATCTGTCCAGTGCCCTGGAATCTCTGTCGGAGGGGGTAGGGATTTTTGCTGTTGAGGCCTTAACTCCCTTTGGACCCTGTGAAATAGTTTCAGGATCAGCAGCAGGGTTTCTAAATAAAAAGTTATGAGAGTCAGGGACCCTATAATACCTGTCAGGCTTACTGGGAGCCGGAGGTAAGGAGTCAGGGGTCAGGGGTCAGGCTTGACTCCGAAAACAAATCATCCACAATGTCTAAAACAGGGGGAATGGCTAAAGGCTTGTGCTGAGGGAGAAGGAAATCCCTGAGCTTCTTTTTTGATTCTGAGAAGTCTTGACTCTCCCAGTGAAAATGCTTCCTCGAAGCATGCAAGGTTTCTCCACATGAATAATCCTCAGGAGGAGATGCAGATGGAATAGACTCCTCAGCATCAGAATCCTCATAGGGAGGTAAACAATTTCTTATCAAAAGAGGAATCAGAAGAAATAGAAACTTGATCTGAAGATTCATAGTCAGTATCTTGCCTAGACTTCTTATCTGGAGGGGGATGGGTACACCTGATAAAGGTAATAAGGTCTTCAGCCATTTTGATCATCTGTTTTTTTGGCATAGAGGCCTGTGCACGTGGCTCAGGCATTTTTTTTTTTTTAGTTTTAGAAAGGGTCTTTGCCTTTGCAGCTTTCATCGGTTTGATATAAAAATGTTGAGGTCTGAATACACCCTTAGACGCCGGTGCCTGCTCAGCAACTCCAGACCCATCCGAGGGAGATACATCCGTCAGTCCAATACCTTGCATCTCTTGTGGCATGCCGGACTCCACATGGGTGTCGGTAGAGGCCTGCGACTCGAAGATAGTGGGTATCAGGGGCTGCGAAAGCGCCTCACTGAGTACCGGCGAACCGGCGACTGGCTTAGGAGAAGCTTCGTCATCGGTTTTGGATCTCGACTGCCTTTCTCTGTCCTTTTCTTTGAGTTTTTTTATGTACTCCGGTAGTCGGATTGCTATCTGATGACATTTCTGGGTAGTTAAATCTGTTTCCAAAATATTTAGATGCAAAAATATACAGACGCTTAATAGTTTGTTTGTTTGTCTTTCGGCTTTTCCCGGTTAGGGGTAGCCACAGCGGTGGTGCTGCGGTAGCGTTTTCGCCTCACAGTAAGACGCTGTCCGGTTCGATTCTCAGCTAGAGCATCTTCTGCATGGAGACATGCGTGAATGGGTGTACCTTCGTTGAAGGTTGTGCGTCAGGCCTGGCAAGCCGGTACGTAAAAATCAACTACCAATCATTAGCGGACCGGAGTTCCGCTGTATCGACCCCTAACTGGGAAAAGCCAAAAGACACAAACAAACTATTAAGTATCTGTATATTTTGCGTTGGTTAAATCTAGCACAAAACTGACAGCCAGGCACGTTGTGATCAGGGCCTAGCAAAGAATGCAGTATAAATGGAAATCCTTATGAGGTATTTGCTTCCCACAAGTAATGCAATTATTAACTTTTTCTGACATCGGTAAAAAGCAAGAAAAAAAAAAGTTTCCCCAACGGTGTACTTAGCTTTAGTGAAGACTTCGGTTCTGAAACTCAAACTCGAATATTTCAGTAGTTGGCCGACTGGCACTTGCGAAATGCTTCTGCTTCGGGCACCGCGCGGCAAAGAAAGACTAAAGAAAATGGAGTCCGCTGCATGTTTTATACCCCTGACGACCTGACGTTATGGAAGAGAAGACAGCAACAGACGCAGGACCCAAGACTTTGGAATTCAGGCCGACTGAGGGCAACCTGCCAACAGATTACCCAAATGTAATGACTGCAACAGTGAAACACGAAGAACATCTGCAGTTTTAGAATGGAGGAGAATGCTAGAGGAGGTAATTTTTCTAGAAGGGATCCTACATACACAGAAGGGATTGGAAAAGAGCCTGTAATAAGGATGTGCCAGAGGGACCAAGGAGGGAGACCATTACTAGAGGGGGTAGATTTTTATGGAAATGTACGAAAGCATTTAAGATGGATGACTTAGCAGCTGCCGTAAGAATGCAAGTGGAATTTACTATTCCCACAGATAGAAGAACTGGGCCAAGTATAACAGATATGATACAACACAAGAGAATGCACATCTACTTGAGGGAATAGAGGTACACCTGATCACAGTAACTTATCACGCACCTATAAAGGTTAAGGTAAGTCCCCAATGAAGTCAGAAAAAAGACAGTTATTGACACTTCCTTCCTTAGTTAGGCAAAAGACATACATTTAAGGAGTGGGTAGTACATAAGTACTAGGAGAGATGGGAAATTTATTTATTTCAGTTTGATATCCGGGGAAGTCCACTGGGCCACAAAGACCCTGGTTTCAGTGGAGGCCTGGGGAGAAAAGCTCCAATGACAGTTACAAACAATCTATACAGTCAATTTTTCAGAGAAATACAGCATACAATACAATAAAATGAATGTGATAACATATTGATACAGACAAATGAGAATGCATGAGAAGTGTTTTTTTCTTTTCATTTTCTTTTGCAAGTGGGGGTCAGAAAAGATAGCTCTTGCTTTCTTCCGAAGCAAGGAAAGCTTTTATTGAAAAAAGGAAGGAAATATGGGAAAATGGTAATAAAAGTTATCTTGAAGGGCAATGCTGAATATTGTAGACAATCTCATTGATGAGGAAACGCCCCAATGGCTCACTGAATGACAAATTCCACAGACTGACCACAGGAGGAAATCGATATTTATTTCTAAAACAAAAAAGGCACTGTAACCAACAGTCTTGGTGGAATTTGCCTTCCATAAGTACACTTGCTAGTTTTTACAAGTTATCAAGGACCTCAGAACCGTAATGAACATTTTCAGTTTAAAAATTCTATAAGGCAAAATAAAAATATGCTATACAGTCAAAAAACTCCATATAATCCAAAAGAAAAGGTTCCTAAACTAGGCATTTGCTATTCTCCGTAAGTCACATGGAATTAATCATCAAATAGAAAATAGCACTAGCCACTTCTTTTAGCCATGTGTCAGACCAGTGTCATGGGGGCAAGGAAGATCAGCTCTCATGGGAAAATCTGTAAAATTCTGCATGTTAGAAAAGGGTGTATTACCCTTTTTTGGCTCAATCTCACAGAATAAGAATCCATAATGAAATGAAGCCTGCAATGAACATCTCAGTGTCCATAAACTGTGGTACCACTGGATTTTCTCATTTAAAGTCTAGTATTTGCAAATTTCAGGGCTTACAAGATGTCTATCCCAGTTCTTTCAGAAGCAATCTTGTCACTCATGCAAGTCTACCACAAGGAACAAACTGTACTGGCAGTGGCAGGATAGCTTTTGGAAATTCTGTTTGGGAAAGTTGAAGATCCATCTTCTGGATGCTGGTTACAATACCTAGACTATGAAAATAAACCAGAGTTTGAACTACGATTGAGTTGAAGTGTGGCCTAAAACATCCAGTTGCCTGGATAAGGAAGTGATCATTGGCCAAGGCAGCACTGGTTCTCCCTTTTGTTGCTAACCAAGGGCAGTCACAAGTTGCCTCAAAAGGTGGACCTCGTCGCACAACAGATGGGATCTGTTATCCACCCACAAACCTACAAACTCTGACTTGCCTTGTGGGTGATAAACTTTTGATGTCCATGTTTCACTGTTGCAGTCCTTACAAAATGGGTTATCCTGGTCCCGGTAGCCCACAGTCTGCCAGAATACCAAAGCCTTGGTATTTGACGTTGGCTGCCTTTGGCCGTATACCCGTCAGGTATAAAGGAAGGCAGCAGAAGACATGTCCTCAGTCTTTCTTGCCGCAAAGCCCGAAGCAGAAGCAATTTGCATGAGTGCTGGTCAGCTGATTATCTTTTGTATTCTGACTACAGTTTAAAATATACTCAGCTAAGTACCCTGTTGGGAACCCTCTTTATTTGCTTTAACGAATGTCACAGAAAGATAACTCTTGCCTGTGGAAAACAGATTCCGCACCGTGATTTTCATTCTTACTGTATCACTTACTTAGGTCTTGGGCATGACGTCCCTAATAGTGATCTCTGCTTCTTTTAATCGGCGTACCATATGCCGTAAAACTAAAACTTTATATAAGCATTTAGGAATTTGGCCTAGGTTCAGTATGGCGTCTTCTAGTCTCCAGACTTCCGATGTTCCTAAGAAGTGCAAGGATAAAGATCATGACAGGCCTAGAGTCAGGTTTGGCTGACGATGCTCCAGTTAAATGTAGATAGACTTGTAGGCTGGAAATTAAAATACTTGAAATGTATTACAAAACACAGATTTAGGTAAGTGCTTTCGAGGCAATCCTCTTCTTCAGACCTTAATACAGAAATAAATTTTATTTATTTCCAGTTTAATTACCAAGAAGGTCCACAGGGCCCTGGGGACCAGTTTTCAGTGGAAGCCCGGGGAGAAAAGTTCCAAAAATACAAATACAAATTACAAAATATGAAAAAATGTAAGTGATACATTGAGGTGACCAGTTTGTACAATAGGAACATTCATTATTACAAAATAGTCAAATACAACTTCACTAAGGTTTTTCTAAATAGGTTATACAATTATAAAGCTGTTCTTAGAGTAATTTGAGAAAATGCATTACATAAGCACATAGAGAAGAGAGTTAAGAAAATCTATTTACAGTATTTACACAAGGTGGTGGTGCTGCGGTAGTGTTGTCACCTTACAGTAAGACGCTGTCCGGTTCGACTCTCAGCTAGAGCGTCTTCTGCGTGGAGACATGCGTGAATGGGTGTACCTTCGTTGAAGGTTGTGCGTCAGGGCTGGCAACTCGGTACCTAAAAATCAACTGCCAATCATTAGCGGATCAGAGTTCTGCTGTGGCGACCCCTAACCAGGAAAAGCTGAAAGACAACAACAGTGATCACTTTCATTCTGAGGTGTGTAAACAAAGGGCCAAGACACTAACTAAACCTGTAACAGCAGGAAGGCCAAAATGCAAGGCAGTAAACTGATAACAGGCGTTTTTCAGCTGAAACCTGATAAAATGCAAGCAAGCTGTATGAATGGCAGTTTCTCAGCTGAAATCAAAGAAAATGGAAGCAATCTGTGTGAATGGCAGCTTCTCAGCTGAAACTTGAGAGAACGGCAGCAAGTTGTATGAATGGCAATGTGTAGACATGCAGCCTGTGTCTACAGTTCATAGGTTCATAGGTCCATAGGTTGGTACTAGGCTATCGGCCCTAGGGCCTATGCAAGCTTAGCCATAACAATTCCCTGGATATTTCTTCCAACGATATTTACTTCTCCAGGCCCCTGTCTAGCAGGGTGACTGACATGATCCCTAGGGTGAATTTCCTATCTCCCATCCAATCATCAAGGTTCCAGGAAGAGGGCCAAAGAGGCGTTCTGCTTGATATGTAGAGTCTCTAGGTCAGGAACCTATCCCTCCAGCATGTTTTGTTCATTGTGATGACTAGGTTTAGATCCCTGGAGCGTGTGGCTCTGAGGGATTGGGATTTCTTTAAGTGGAGCATGTCCAACAGCTCAGGGTTTGACATGGCCTTGTATGTTAAGCAGAGATCACCTCTGAGTAGATGATATGCCACAGAGTATAGCTGGAGGTTTTTTAGACTGTCAGTATATGGCATCTGCTTTAGGCCTGCGATTCTTTTAGTGAGGTATTTCTGTGGCCTTTCAAGCTGTTGCAGATGTCTTGTGAGGTACATACCAAATGGGGCATTATACTCTAAACATTATGCTCAGCTTTTGTACCATCTACACAGGACTATAAGCCCCTTTGGTAGTCTCACACGAGGATGTTTTCACTAAACATTTTGTAAAGGAAGAGGTACAACAGCAGAAATGTGGAACAATTTAAATTAAAATGGCATATTTATCAAAGCGCATTGGTTATATATTTTGTTAAATAGCAATTTTTATCCTGAATGACGAATTTTCTGGGGATGGAGGAAAGCTACAGTTGTGGGAAAGAGGGACTGCATTCTGAAAGCTGACAATACAGTTCCAAAAATCTTGGCCAACCCTCTGTTTGGCATAATCAGGGAGCAGCCAGGTATACAATCACGCATATTGTCGAATGGCTGCACTTGAAGATTTTGCTATGTTCCGAATCAAACTTTCTATTTAAAAATTTAAAGGCATTACCCCATGCAGCTTTGTTAGTTAAGTGCTTTAGTACATAGACTATCGTATAGATTTCCCCACTGCTCCCAGTACTGAAGTAAAACTAGATCCCTTCTCAGACTTGACTTTAACAGCTGTTGGGTCTGCCCACTGAGTTTTTCTGCAACTTATTGAATTCCTCTTGGATTCTAAACAGAATCTAGTTTAATGGGAGATGATGACCAATACCTGGGCTGTAAGGTAACATTAAAAACATCATCATGGAAGACAACCAAAGGGGCTTATAGTCCTGTGTAGATAGTACAAAAGCTGAGCATGCCCTTCCTTTGGCAGGAGGAACACTTTCACATTAAAATGCATCTTTTGTTAAGAGTTACTACAAAGGACATTTAACTAAGGAGGAGAACCAGAGGAAATCATCACCACCTGTATTGTAACCCAAAGGGGATAAAATCTGATCAGAGCAAAGTCCACTCAATTTCATAATCTTCCACAGATTAAGAGAAAGTATGAGAAAAAGGCTGTTGCTTTCTCTTTTTGCGACAATAGTGTCAAGATAGAAGGCTTAGGTTCCTTTTGGAAAGTACAGTTGTGTAAAATCTTACCATAACAGATGTCCTCTTCACTGTTGCAGCATTCTTTACAATGGGGATCCCTTGCCTAGGGTAGGCCAATGTCTGGCCACTATAGCAAAGCCTTTAGGTTGTAATGTGTATGCCGTATGTCACACATGCTCATCGCACTTGGTGTAGGGCATAAAGATGACATCTGGACACCATCCTCAGAACTTAAAAAGCCCCAGTAGTAATGGCAACCTAAGGATACCAACAGGAAACAAGTACATACAGAAGAAAAAAGGACTGGGGAGGAGGAAGGGAGCTGGCAAGTACTGCAACATTGAAGAGAATGAAATCTACTGTTATGCTAAAATTTTACACAAGTGTTCAATGTCCTTCCATATCACTGTTGCAGTATTCTTTACAATAGGGAGGGTACAATAGCTCAGAAAGAAAGTAGGGAGAAGGAAGGACCAACAGAACCCTCAAGAAAGCCATGAAGCATGCCCCTGGCAAAACCAGCTCTGGCCCTAGAAATCAAAACCAACTTATAGTGCTTAGCAAAGGTATACACAGAAGACCAGGTAACTGCCTCATGAATAGAGTATATAGTATCTAAACCCTTGAAAAAGGCACCAGAAGAAGCCACAGTCCTAGTAGAATGAGCCTTAAAAGAAGAAAGGCTCTTCCCATGGAAGGAACAACAAAGAAAGGGCTTTAGATAGCCAAGTAGAAATGGTTTGCTTGGAAACAGCCAAACCTAATGTTTTAGGATGAAAAGAAACAAAGCTGTTCAGATTTACTATTGGATTTAGTTTTATCTAAATAATATCAGGGTTGTCTATGCAAATCCAAAGTGTGAAGAACCTTCTCACTAGCAGACTGTGGAGACGAGAAAAATGTGGGCAAATGAAAAGAGAGACAACTCATTCACCACTTTGAACATAAAAGAAGGATTAGTATGTACAGACACCCTGTCCTTATGAAAAAACAAAGGGGAACAGCCATAAGGGCTTGGAGCTCAGACACCTGTGTGGCAGAAGTAAGGGTCAAAAGAAGAACAGACTTCCATGAACAATGATGTAAGGAAGCTGAAGCAGCAGGCTCAAAAGGAGCCAGAGTTAAATTTTTCTAAAACAAAATTAAGGTCCCAGAAAGGGGGAACAGGCTTCCTAGGAGGCCTAATGTGAAGGATGCATTTAAGAAACTGTTTGGCCTTAAAGGAAGAATCAAAGGCAGAAAGAGCTGACAGGTGGGGCTTAACAGAAGAATATGCCAACCCATCATTGACCAAATCACACAAATAAGACATAACCAAAGGAATACCCACAGTAAGTGGATCCAGGTTATGATAAAGACTGCATACAGAAAATCTCTTCCATTTGGACACAGATTTTCTAGTAGTGGGTTTCCTGGCCTCCTGCAGGACCCGAAACACATACTCATGAAAAAGGTTTCTGAAGGGGAAAGCACATACTCATGAAAAAGGTTTCTTAAGGGGATCCAAACCCTATCACCCACAGTGTTAGCTGAGGAGTGGACAGATAGGGATGGATGAAAGATCCCTTGTCTTGTGTGAGTAGGCCCACCCTGTGAGGTACCTTGTGGTGATTGCCCTTGGCTAAATGCAAAAGTGGGAACCAATGCTGTCTGGGTCAAAAGGGAGTCACTAGCAAGATTTTGGGAGCATCTAGTTTTATCTTGAACAGGACCTTTGGTATAAGAGGAATGGGAGGGAAGGCATAAAGAAACATCCCCTTCCAAGAAAAAAGTGAGGGCCGTCCACCTTCCAGGTCAGAAGACATGGAACTCTGATGTAAAAGAAAGGAAGTTGACTGTTCAGAAGAGAGGAAAATAGTCCACCAGTAGGGTACTCCTCAAGTAGATCTATGTCTAGAAACATGTCCCTGTGAAGCATCTACTCGTACGATTGTGTAATGGACCTGCTCAAAGAACCTGCCACTATACTTTGACCTGAAGGAATATAAACTACCTTAAGGGTCACCTGATACTGGATAGCTAGATCCCAAACCTGAAGAGCAAGTCTGCACAAGAGATAAAACCTTGCACCCCTTGTTTGTCGATATACCACATGGCTGTGGTGTTGTCTCTTAGAAACCTGAGAGGCCTTGGAGGGAAAAGAGAATGAAAAGCCTGAAGAGCCAAAAGAAGGGCTCTCATCTCTGACACTGATGTGGTCATTTGCCAAAGAAACCAATGACCCTGCACTTTCAAAGGGCCGAAGGAAGCCCCCAGCCCACATCAGAGACATTTGTGAATAACTCCTGAGAGGGGGACTTGAAGTTGAAAGGGAAGCCCTGGGTTGAGGAACAAAGTACAGTTTTGTACCTACCATAAATGTAGATGCCCGATAGGTATGCATCTGCAGTCATAACATATGGGTTTGTCCTGCCTCAGGCAGCCCTTCGGTCGGCCGGATTCCAAAGTCTGGGTCTGGCCTCGGCTGATGTCGCACTTTCCCCGACGTCAGAGCGTCTGGGGTATAAAAGCATCAGCCGACGCCATTTTCCTCAGTTTTTCTTGCCCCAGATGCCAGGTGCCCTCTAGGAAGGCTAAATTTGGATAAATGCTGAAAAGTTCCAAACATTTGCAAATTATATACATGTATAAACAAACAAATACACCATAATAGATTCCACCAGCTAGCTGAAAGAGGGGTAAGTACCCTAGGAATACCACAGAGGGGAAGGAGGGTGGGTAATCCTGACTGCAGATGCATACCTATCGGACATCTACATTTATGGTAGGTACAAAACTGTACTATGTCCTTCAAGGATGCATCTGCAGTCATAACATATGGGTAGAATACCATAGCCAATCTGGGGAAGGAGGTACTCTAAGAGAAGGATGGTGTAGTTAAGATCCCCTGAAGCACTGCAGTTGCAAACCCTGCTCGGGATCTGGAGTATAAAGGTAGATTGTAATGCTTGGCAAATGTATGCACGGAGCTCCAAGTAGCAGCTTCTAAAATGTCCTTGGTAGCCACCCCTCGTAGGAAAGCTGTAGTGGTGGCTGTGGCCCTTGTGGAGTGAGGCCTGATATTTTCAGGAACTGTCTTTCCATGAAAGGAGTAACAAATGTGAATGCAATTTCCTATCCATTTTGAAATTGTCTGTTTGGAAATTGCTCTTCCTTGCACCCCAGTTGCATATGCTACAAAAAGTTGGTCAGTTTTTCTACTAGTTTTCGTTCTGTCCAAATAGTAGCGTAGTTGTCTGTGTATATCCAGGGTGTGCAAAAGTTTTTCCCCTTTGTTCTGTGGGTTAGGGAAGAACGTAGGCAAGTGAATAGCTTGGTTCAAGAATACCCTAGATACCACCTTTGGCATGAAAGTAGGATTGGTTCTTAGTGACACTCTATCCTGGTGAAAAATAAGAAAAGGCTGCACTGCCAATAATGCTTGTAACTCAGATACTCTTCTTGCTGAAGTGATTGCCAGAAGAAATGCAGTTTTCCAAGATAAAAACTGTAGGTCTGTTGATGCTGTTGGTTCAAAAGGAGGTAGTGTCAGTTTTTCCAGCACAAAATTGAGATCACATGCAGGTAGAGTGGGTCTTCTTGGAGGTTTAACATTTTTGATCCCTCTCAAAAATTGCCTGAGAAGAGGGTGCGAGAAGATAGGTGGATCCATATTGTATTCTGCTGAAATTGCTGAAGCATGAATCTTAATGGAAGAATAAGACAGGCCATTGTGGAACAATTCTGCTAAGTATTCTAGGATGTGTGCTAGGTTTGCCACTGTGACATCTGTGCCCTTTGATGTGCTCCAAATGAGAAATCTCTTCCATTTAGCTGAGTATGTCTTCCTTGTGGAAGGTCTGCGAGCCTCCAGGATAATGTCCTTCACCCTCTGAGATAAAACAGTTTGGTTGGGATTTAAGGAATTTTCCAGGCAGTTAGCTGCAATGTTTTCAAGTTGGGATGCAGGGTCTTGAAATTGTTCTGCGTTAGAAGAAGAGGCCATAGGGAAGAGGCCATGAATTTGCCTGAGACATGCTTCTCAATATTGGGTACCAGTGTTGTCTTGGCCAGTCCGGAGCTATTAGTATCACTTTTGGCTGTTCCTCCCTGATCTTCAGTAGAACCTTGTACATCAATGGGAGAGGTGGAAAGGCATATACTGTTAGGGCATTCCAGCTGAAAGAGAGAGTCCACCCTCCATGCTTGTGGGTGGTATGTCCTTGAGCAGAATGTCTTCAGTTGGTGGTTGAGTGGGGAGGCGAACAGATCTATCTCCGGCATTCCCCATGTCTTTGTTATGAGTTTGAAGAGGTCTGGATGCAGCATCCATTCGTGTGCATCCATGGTAGTTCTGCTTAAGCTGTCTGCTAGTGCATTTTCTTTTCCTGGTACAAATTTGGCCTGCAGCTGGATATTGAGATTCAGGCATAGATTCCACAGATTCATAGCCATCCGGCATAGAGGGTAGGAATGTGTGCCTCCCTGTTTGTTTATGTACCACATGACCGTGGTGTGTCTGTCCTTATTAACAGATGTCCTTGTTGGAGGAAGGGTCTGAATGCCTCGATTGCATGCCTCACTGCCAGCATTTCCTTTTGATTTATGTGCATGCTTAGCTGCCCTTGAGGCCATAGGCCTTGGATCGTTGTCCTCCATGTGTGCTCCCCATCCTCGGTCTGAGGCGTCCGTGATGATGGTCTGCCTTGTTTTTGGTTTGTTGAAAGGCAACCCTCTGTTGGACTGGCAGGCCTGAGCCCACCACAGGAATTCCTTTTGAAGGCATGGAATGATTGGTATCATGGTTTCTAGACTGTGACTGTGCTGAGACCATGCACTCCTTAGGTACCATTGTAATTTCCTCATATGCAGCCTGGCATGTGGGATTAAAATTATGCAGGATGCCATGTAACCCAGGGCCTGCAGGACTTTCCTTGCAGTAAGCTGAGTTTGTCTTGTCAGAATCATGAAGTAATCTGAAAGTTGTTTTTGTTTTTCTTCTGTGAGAAAAGCCATCTGGGTGATTGTGTCCAGATCTGCACCCAAAAAGGTTATCCTTTGGGATGGTACTAGTCTTGACTTTTGGATGTTGACTGTGTATCCCAAGGTCTGTAGCAGGTGTATAGCATAGGCCAAGTCCTTTAACAATTTTTTCTTGTTGTCCGCTTGTATTAGGCAGTCATCCAGGTATGGATAAATTTGAATTCCCTGAAGTCTGCAATGTGCAATTACTGATGCCAGGCATTTCGTGAATACTCTGGGCAGTAGATAAGCCAAAGGGCAATGCTGAGAATTGATAATGCTCTGATCCTGAAAGAAATCTGAGGTGTCTTCTGCAATCTGGTCGGATAGGGACGTGCAGGTATGCCTCCTTGAGATCTAGAGTCACCAGCCAAGACTCCTTGCCCAACATGGGAAGAAGTTGCTGTAGGGTCAGCATTTTGAATTTTGGCACAATGAGATAAGTGTTCAGTGTGGACAGGTCGAGAATAGGCCTCCATTGGTTTTCTTTTCTTGGTACAAGGAATAGTCTGGAGTAAAATCCTTGGCCTTGTTCTGTACATGGTACCCTTTCTATAGCTTTCATCTGAAGTAAATTGCGGATTTGTCTTAAAGCCTCTGCCTTCTGGTTTGGTGTAAGGTTTGGCATTCCGCTTCTTTTTGGCAAAGTGTGGAAGTGAAACCTGTATCCTTTGTCTATTATTTGCAATGTCCATGTATCCTTTGTAATGCAATGCCAGTTTTTTGAGAATAAAGCCAGCTTTCCGCCCAAGGGTGCTTCCAGTTGATCCCTGGTAGGCGGAATCAGAGTCAAGTCACTGGGTCTGTCCTGTAGTAGTGGTTGTAGTTGTAGCTGTTGCACTACTCCTCTGGTTGGCAGGCTGCCACCGATGGCCTCTGTAGGGGCCCTTCGATTGACCTCTGCCTCTAGGGCGCCTGTTCCTGCCTCTCTGTGCTCTGGACGAGTCTGGAAAGGACCAATTCTTTGTAGGCCAGTTTCTGCTGAACCTCGGTGGTTGAACTTGCAGGAAATCTTTAACTGTTTGCACAGATTTTGCTTTTCATCTACCTTTTTTAGAATCTCCTGTGCAGGGGAGCCAAATAAATTTTGTTTCTCCATTGGAGCATCGAGGAGTTTAGCTTTGACATGGTCTGGCAAAGATTGCTCCTTCAGCCAGGCATGCCTACGAATAACTGCCCCAGTCATAGCTGATCTAAATGAAGCCTCCAGTGCATCATAGCCACATTTTAAAAAATGATTACTAACCTGTTGCGAGTTATGTACCAAATCCTGAAGGGATTTACGGTCTAAGGGTTCAGGAGAAGAAAGTTTCTTATTCAGTTGATCTAACAAAAATTCTTGGTACTGTATCATATGGAATTGACAGTTTAATGCCCTGGCAGAAAGAGTAGCAGATGTATAAACCTTTTTTCCCCATCTCTCTAAACCTCTAGACTCTCTTTCAGAGAGTAGGGGATTTTTGGCAGTAGCGGCTGCAACCCCTTTAGGGCCCTGAGTAATAGTTTCTGGGTCTGCAGCATGGGCTTTATACAGATGGAAATGAGAATCCGGGACCCTGTAATATCTGTCAGGTTTGGCAGGGGCCGGAGGAAGAGAATCGGGGGCTGTACTGACATCATTGTACATATCATCAATTACATTTAGAACAGGAGGTATAGCTAAGGGCCTATGCTGAGGCAAATGCAAAAAGGTCCTTAATCTTTTTCTAGAATCAGAGAAATCCTGACCTTGCCATTGAAAGTGCTCTCTCATGGAGTGTAAAGTCTCCCCAAAGGAAAATTCTTCAGGAGGGGAGGCCGAAGGGATAGATTCCTCTGCATCTGAATCCTCATAAGGCGAGTAAGCCCCTTCCTGGTGGTCTGACAAATCAGATCCATCCGTGGAGTAATCTGAGGAGTGAGGTTCAGAGGGGTCAGTCCTGGGCCTTTTGTCTGGAGGAGGTTGAGAGGCCCTGTCTGGGTGAGGTTGTGAACCCCTAATTAAGGAGATAAGGTCCTCAGCAAGGCTGAGGATCTGTGAACTAGAGGAAGGCCTCTGGGATGTAGATTTGGCAGGCAAAGCTTTTGAAAGTTTGGCAGCTTTAGCCCTGGAGAAGACCTTAATAGACATAGAAGCTGGGGGCCTAGCTGCCCCACGTGCAGGGGCAGAAATGTCCAAAGGTATGGTGTCGGACAATTCCTGAACACTAGCTTCGGTAGGGAGTTCTGAAGCCGACTCAGCCGGGGCCTCTCTGGCCTCGGTGGTTGGAAGTATGGTTTCGGAAGTAGGAATCGCCATGGACTCGGTTTCGGCCGAAACCGAGACACTCGCGGTAGGCCTAGCCGTGGTTTCAGCGAAACCGCGGGCATGATGTCGGTCCTTTTCCTTGCGTTTTTGACCATATGTGAAGTCGGAGTCTCCGGCGGCATTTTATAAGCAAAGCGGCTCCAAAAATTCCTCTGCAAACTCCGACCCGGCGTCTAAGAGTCCGTCGGTTGAAGGAGGCACAGGCTAAACAAGCTGATACGTCGTGGTCTGGGCCTAAGCAAGGAAGGCAGTAAGAATGGAAATCCTTATGAGGTACTTGTTTGCCACAAGTTAAACAATTATTTACTTTGTCCGACATCGGCTGAGGCAAGAAAGAGTCCCCAACGGGGTACTTAGCTTTTTTCGAAGTCTTCGGTAGCTGAAATCTCTGGATCTGACCGACTGGCACTTGCGAACAGCTTCTGCTTCGGGCACCACGCGGCAAGAAAGACTGAGGAAAATGGCGTCGGCTGATGCTTTTATACCCCAGACGCTCTGAGGTCGGGGAAAGTGCGACATCAGCCGAGGCCAGACCCCGACTTTGGAATCCGGCCGACCGAAGGGCTGCCTGAGGCAGGACAACCCATATGTTATGACTGCAGATGCATCCTTGAAGGACATCTGCTGAATCCACCATGGAAGTTCCAGCTTGAGACAAGGAAGAAGTGGGACATTAAAATCTAAAGGATGAGAACGTTGAAGCCAAACTGACTTTAGAGACCACTGGAGCTTTCTCATATGGAGCTTGGCCAGAGGAAGCATAGGAATGGTGGATGCCATGTAACCCAGAGCCCTCAAAATCCCTGGCTGCAACAGAAGCCAGAGGAAAAAGAGATTAAAAGAAAGCAATCAAAGTTGAGGCCTTGGGAGGAGGTAGGAATGCCAGCATTTGAACAGTCAGGAGCCTGTACCCTAGACAAATATGATCCTGAGAAAGAGTCAGGAATGATTTTTGGAAATTTACAGTGAACCCAAGGCTCTGCAGGAGACAAATAGTGAAGTGTAGATGCTGAAATAAAATCTCTGAAGAAGAGGCTTGAATGAGTTGGTCCGCCAGAGAAGGAAAGATCTGCAGTCCTTTCAATCTGCTGAAAGCAATCACAATAGCAGGGCATTTGGTGAAGACCCTTGGGGTAGTAAAGAAACCAAAGGGCAAAGCAGAGAACTGAAAATGCTAAGAAGTAACAGAAATGTAAAAACTTCCTGAAAAAGGGATGAATGGGAATATATAGATAAGCATCCTTGAGATCCAGGGAAACTAGAAAAGCCTGAGGAAACAAGGTTTAAAGGGATAGCATCTGAAAGGAAGGAACCTTCAAAAAGGTGTTCAACTGAGAAAGATCCAAAATGGGTCTCCAGGTACCTTCTTTCCTGGGGACCAAGAACATTTTGGAGTAAAACCCCTTCCCCTTGTGAGGAACTAGAATTTCTTAAATTGTTCCCGAAGCCACCAGACCCTGAAGCACCTCTGGAAAAAAGGGCAGTTGTTCCTACGGAGGCTGAGGAATGCTCAAAATGGGAGAAGGATTTCCAAACCATGTAATATCCCTGACAAATTATGGAAAGAACCCAAGAGTCTTTGGTGACCTTTAACCAAATAGGAAGGGACAGGGAAAGATGCAGAGAAAGAGGAAGGTGACTGAGAAAAGCAGAGCAAGGACAGACAGCACCTGGTTTGTCAGGAGAAGGAGGCTTCTGAGTAGGAGTTTGGTAGCCTTACCAGGAGAAGCCCTACTACCCTTCATGCTTTTGGGGAAGGCAAGAATGCCTGCAAACAAAAGCAGGCTTGGTAGGTTAATTCCAAGTTAAGCCTTACGCTTTTCTTGCAGGGATTTAAACAAATCATCAGCAGCAGCACCAAACAAACACTTGTTATCCAGAGGAGAATCAGTGAGTTTCACCTTTATATCATCAGGTAAAGGTTGAAGTCTCAAAACGGAACCAAAGGCAGTACCCCTAGATGAGGCATCAGCTGCAACATAGCTGCATTTAATGGAATGGTGAGCAACCTGAGAAGATGCCCCTAGCAATGAAAGAGCAGAGGTCCTTCTCTCAAAATCAGGAAGATCTGAGTTAGCCTGGCTGGCCTGACAGAGAAGAGCCAAGACATATCTAATCATGCATATCTGATGGTTCACAGCTCTAAAGGCCAGGGTAGCAGCAGTATATGTCCTTGTTAGAGAGAAGCAACTTTGGGGAAGGCAACAGTTTGGACGGTTTATCAGACGCAACTGACATCAGTGAAAAGTCATCAGAGGGGCACTTATAAAGAAACTTGCAATCATCGGGCACTTTATAAAACCTACCAGGTTTTTGGGGGGGCATGGAGCTGGGAATCAGGAGGCTAAGCAGTGCAAAATGCATCCAGCATGACAGCAAGAACAGGAGGGACAGCAGAGGGCCTATGAGACCCCATTTGCAGAAGCACATAGTACCTTTTCTGGGTTTACTATTGCAATCTCTTAGTGCAGAGGATCGAACGGCATGTGGTTGGAAGTACAGTTTCACACAGGCACAATACCAAACCAGACTAC
The DNA here is from genome assembly GCF_019279795.1 of Protopterus annectens. Taxonomy (NCBI): domain Eukaryota; kingdom Metazoa; phylum Chordata; order Ceratodontiformes; family Protopteridae; genus Protopterus; species Protopterus annectens. The sequence continues at coordinate 16,936,742 of NC_056751.1, forward strand.
TACGAACTCACAACAAATGTGAAATATGATTTGGTAGTTAGTCTGGTATTTACCCTTTTCCTCACTATAGTGTGATCTCTGAGTTGGTATTTGGAATTTGCAGGGGGTATGGGGGGTGCAGAGGGGCTTACCCCTGCAAAACAGTAGAAAACTTGTGCCACTGATGTGAAAGTCTAACAGTAAGTTACGCTGAAAAGCTTGGGTGACCGACGTCACCTAAAGCTATTTCGAATTGCAATGAATGCAGATATTGGAGAAAGTACAGTTGTGTACACTTAACATAAATGTAGATGTTTGAGTGTATTTACTGTTGCAGTCATTACATTTGGGTTATCTGCTTGCAGTAGCCCTTAGTTGGCCTGATTAACAAAGTCTTGGGTCCTACACCGGTTGCCGTCTCTTTTTCCGTGACGTCAGGTTGTCAGGGGTATAAAACATGCAGCTGATGTCATTACATCAGTTTTTCTTGCCCCAGATGCCCCCCTAATGGGAAGCAATTAAATCTATAAATATACAAGGTTATACCTCAAACAAAAAAGCAAATACACCAAAAAGCTTTTAAGCATTGAAAAGGAGAGAAGAGGTATAGCCAAAAGAAGTCCGGGGGCTAGAGGAAGGGTAACCAGGACTGCAACAGTGAGTACACTCGAACATCTACATTTATGTTAAGTGTGCACAACTGTACTATGTTCTTAGTGTTTTACTGTTGCAGTAAATGCATTTGGGTAGATTCCCAAAGCTAAGGATGGGAGAAGGAATTTAGATAGCATTAGGACCAGCTATAAGGCCCTGCAAAAAGTACAGTTGTGTACACTTACCATAAATGTAGATGTTCGAGTGTACTCACTGTTGCAGTCATTACATTTGGGTTATCTGCTTGCGGTGGTCTTCAGTCGGCCTGATTAACAAAGTCTTGGGTCCTGCATTGGTTGCTGTCCCTTCTTCCATAACATCAGGTCGTCAGGGGTATAAAACATGCAGCCAACGCCAATTACATCAGTTTTTCTTGCCCCAGATGTCAGGTGCCCCTTAATGGGAAGCAATTAAATATAAAGTACAAAGATATACCTCCAACAAAAAAGCAAATACACCAAAAACACTTTTAAGCATAGTAAAGGAAAGTAGAGGTATAACCAAAAGAAGTTAGGGGGCTGGAGGGAGGGTAACCAGGACTGCAACAGTGAATACACTCAAACATCTACATTTATGTTAAGTGCACACAACTGTACTATGTCCCTCGTGTTTCACTGTTGCAGTCATATTTGGGTAGATTCCCAAAGCTATGGGTGGGAGGAATTTAGATAGCATTAGGGCCAGCTATAAGACCCTGCAAGACTGCAGAGGCAAAGCCAGCTCTGGATTTAGAGAAAATTGGCAAATGATAATGCTTGGTGAAAGTATGTACAGAACTCCAGGTAGCAGCTTCTAGGATGTCCCTGCTAGGTACGCCTCTGAGAAAGGCTGTAGAAGTAGATGCAGACCTGGTTAAGTGGGATCTGATCCCCCTGTGGGATAGGTTTTCCATGGTGCTTATAGCAGAAATGAATGCAATGGCCTATCCATTTGGAGATGGTTTGCTTTGAAATAGCCTTCCCCTCTGTCCCTGCAGCAAATGCCACCAGCAGTTGTTCAGATTTCCTTTGAGGTTTATACCTGTCCAAGTAGAATCTAAGTTGTCTGTGCACATCTGTTCCCCTTTGTTTTGTGGATTAGGAAAGAAGGTAGGCAAATGAATGGACTGATTAAAGGCCACACTGGATACCACCTTTGGCATGAAAGAGGTACTGTTCCTGAGGGTCACCCTGTTTGCATGAAAGATTATGAAAGACTTCACTGCCATAAGGGCCTGTAATTCAGATACCCTTCTTGCTGAAGTGATGGCTAAAAGGGAAGCTGTTTTTCAAGAAAGGAATTTTAAATCTGTAGTAGCAGCTGGCTCGAAAGGAGGAAGGGTGAGTTTCTCCAATACAAAGTTAAGGTCCCAGGCTGGAGTTGGAGCTCTCCTGGGTGATCTTAAAATTTTGACCCCTCTGAGGAACTGCTTGAGTAGTGGAAGAGAGAAGAGGGGAGGTTCTGTGTTCTAATGAGCTGAAATGGCTGAGGCGTGAATTTTTATTGAGGAAAAAGACAGGCCCTTGTGAAGCATCTCAGTTAAGTATTGTAAAATCTGAGGTAAACTGGGCACTGTTGTGCACATCCCTTGAGATTGGTTCCAGGCACAGAATCTTTTCCATTTTTCAGCATAACATTTTCTAGTACTAGGCCTCCTTGCCTCTAAAATGACATCCATCACTGGTTTACCGAGGGATGGTAAAGGAAAGCTTAGGTAATTAGCAAGGCTGATAGGTTCAGTGTTTGAAGCTGAGGGTGCAGAATCTGGTTCTCCTGCTGAGACAGCAGGGTAGGAGTCTGAGGCAGGTGCCATGGGGCCAACAGTGACACACTGCACAGAAGGGGGTACCAGTGTTGGCGTGGCCAGGCTGGTGCAATCAAAATCATCCTTGGTTTGTCTTGTTTGATCTTTAGTAGTACTTTGGAGAACAGAGGCAGAGGAGAAAAGGCATAAACTGATAGGTTTTTCCAGCTGAAGGACAGAGCATCCATTTTCCAAGCTTGTCTGTGGGGAGTCCTTGCACAAATTTTTTTCCAATTTATAGTTCTGGGGGGGAGGCAAAAAGGTCTATATCTGGGCTTCCCCATTTGCTTGTCAACATGTTGAAAATACTACAGTTGTGTACACTTACCATAAATGTAGATGTTAGAGTATTCACTGTTGCAGTCATTACATTTGGGTAATAGTCGGCCTGATTAACAAAGTCTTGGGTCCTGTGTCAGTTGCTGTCCCTTCTTCCATGACGTCAGGTTGTTAGGGGTATTAAACATGCAGCCGATGCCATTACATCAGTTTTTCTTGCCCCAGATGTCAGGTGCCCCCCTAATGGGAAGCAATTTTAATATAAAAGTACAATGATATACCTCCAACAAAAAAGCAAATACACCAAAAAAGCTTTTAAGCATAGTGAAGGAAAGCAGAGGTATAGTCAAAAGAAGTTAGGGGGCTGGAGGGAGGGTAACCAGGAGTGCAACAGTGAATACACTCAAACATCTACATTTATGTTAAGTGTACACAACTGTAGTGCTCTTCGTGTTTCACTGTTGCAGTCATTACATTTGGGTAGATTCCCAAAGCTATGGTTGGGAGGAGGAATTCAGATGGCATTAGGGCCAGCTGTATGACCCTGCAAGACTACAGTGGCAAAGCCAGCTCTGGATTTAGAGAAAATTGGCAAATGATAATGCTTGGTGAAAGTATGTACAGAACTACAGGTAGCTGCTTCTAGGATGTCCCTGGTAGGGAAGCCTCTGAGAAAGGCTGTAGAGGCAGAAGCAGACCTGGTGGAGTGAGATCTGATCCCCTGGGGGGGGGGGGGGTAGGTTTTCCATGGTGCTTATAGCAGAAATTAATGCAATGGCTTATCCATTTACAAATGGTTTGCTTTGAAATGGCCTTCCCCTCTGCCCCTGCAGCAAATGCCACCAGCAGTTGTTCAGATTTCTTTTGAGGTTTAGTCCTGTCCAAGTACAATCTAAGTTGTCTGTACACATCTAAGGAATGCAGTATCTGTTCCCCTTTATTCTGTGGATTGAGAAAGAAAATTGGCAAATGAATGGACTGATTAAGAGCCACGCTGGATACCACCTTGGGCATGAATGATGGATTGGTCCTGAGTGACACCCTGTCCGCATGAAAGATGATGAAAGGTTCCACTGCCATAAGGGCCTGTAATTCAGATATCCTTCTAGCTGAAGTGATTGCTAAAAGGAAGGCTGTTTTCCAAGAAAGAAATTTTAAGTCTGCAGTAGCAGCTGGCTCAAAAGGAGGTAGAGCGAGTTTTTCCAATATAAAGTTAGGTCTCAGGCAGGGATTGGAGCTATCCTGGGTGGTCTCAAGTTTTTTGCCCCTCTGAAATACTGCTTTAGAAGAGGGGTGGGTCTGTGTTGTAATGAGCTGAAAAGGCTGAGGCATGGATTTTTATGGAAGAAAAAGACAGGCCCTTGTGAAGCATCTCAGTTAAGTATTGCAAAATCCGAGGTAAATTGGGCACTGCTGTGCTCATCCCTTGAGACGGATTCCAGGCACAGAATTTTTTCCATTTGTCAGCATAAGATTTTCTAATACTAGGTCTTCTTGCCTCCAAAATGACATCCATCACAGGTTTGCAGAGGGATGCTAAGGGGGAATTTAAGTGATTAGCCAAGCTGCAAGATTCAATATTTGGAGCTGAGGGTGCAGAATTTGGTTCTCCTACGAGACAGTAGGGAAGGTGTCTGAGGCAGGTGCCACAGTGAAATGTGCGACACTGCGCAGGAGTGGGTACCAGTGTTGGTGAGGCCTGTCTGAAGCAATCAAACTCATTTTTGGTTTGTCCTGTTTGAGTGAGTAGAACTTTGGAGAGCAGAGGTGGAAAGGCATAGACCGATAGGTTTTTCCAGCTTAAGGACAGAGCATCCACTTTCCAGGCGTTTTTGTGGTGAGTTCTTGTGCAAAATTTGTCCAACTGATAGTTCTGGGGTGAGGCAAAAAGATCTATGTCTGGGCTCCGCCATTTGTGTGTCAACATGTTGAAAATCCGTGGTTCCAGTTTCCATTTGTGTAGGTCCATGAGATTTCTGCTTAGGTGGTCTGCCAGAACATTCAGCTTTCCTGACAGGAATTGAGCTTGTAGTTGCACCTGGTAGCTTCAAGGCCATGTTCCACAATGCCATGGCTAGTCTGCAGAGGGGGTAGGAACGTGTACCCCCCTGCTTGTTTATGTACCACATAACCGTGGTGTTGTCCGTCTTTATCAGTAATTGTCCTGGATGAGGGTAGTCCTTGAAGGCAGTCAGTGCATTCTGTACAGCTAGCATTTCTTTTTGATTAATATGAAGGTGCATTTGATTTGGGCTCCATTTGCCCTAAATGCACTTCCCTGCCAGATGAGCCCCCCATGCATAGTCTGATGAGTCTGTAGTTAGGGTTTGGGCGGCAGGGGGTGGTGTGAATGGCAGCCCCTTGTTTTGGTGGCAGGCCTCTGCCCACCATAGGAACTCTAGGCGCAGGGAAGGAATGATAGGAATCATTGTTTCCAGGCTGTGGCAATGTTGACTCCATAAACTTTTTAAATCCCACTGAGGTTTCCTCATATGCAGTCTTGCATATGGAATTAGAAGAATGCAGGAGGTCATGAACCCCAAGGCTTGCAGTATTTGTCTTGCAGATAGGAGGGTTTTTGTGGCCACCTGTTTGAAGAAAGTCACCAAATGAATTTGCTTTTCTGGCGTAAGGAAAGCCATCTCGGCAGTTGTATTTAAGCTTGCATTCAGGAATGTAATTTTTTGAGACGGTACCAGTTGAGATTTCTTTTCGTTTATGGTGTACACTAGACAGGTTAGAACTCTTTTTTACAAACGACAGATGTTTTAGAATAATGGCCTAGTTTTCTGCCTGAATTAAACAATCGTCCAGTTATGGATATATTTAAATATTTCTTTGCCTGCAATATGCAATTACTGGAGCCAGGCACTTTGTGAATACCCTGGGCGCAGTAGACAAACCAAAGGGCAGTGCAGAGAACTGATAATGCATGCAGCCTGCTTTGAAGCATAGGTATCTTCTGCAATATTCCCTGATTGGGATACACAGGTAAGCCTCTTTTAAATCTAGAGTTGCCAACCAGGCATCCTTGCCTAGCACAGGATGCAACTGGTGAAGTGTCAGCATCTTGAATTTTGCAATGCCCAGAAAGGTGTTTAGAGTAGACAGGTCCAGAATCAGATGTCATGATTTGTCTTTTCTGGGTACCAGGAAAAGTCTGGAATAGAAACCTTGTCCCTTTTCCTCTTCTGGTACTAGATGAATAGCCCCCATGTTTAGGAGGGAAAGTACTTGTTTCTGAGCCTCTGCCAACTGATTTGGGGGCAGTTTTGGCCACCCGTTAGCAGCGTGTGGAAATGAAATCTGTATCCCTGGGACACTATATTTAAAAAATACCACACAGTTGAGAAAGAAATACACCTTTATCACAAGACAAAGCTTTCAGGTTCACACCCTTCTTCAATGCTTACAATCAGTGCAATTAAATGCAAGTTAAATACAAACCAAGGATAATCACATGATCTGCAGCCCATAAAAAAATCATGTGATTCACATAAAATACTTCCTTAAAAAACATATATATAACCACTTTACAAAAATAGTATACACATTGAGAAGAAAATATATATAAAAAAATACAGAGAAACTTTTTTATACAAATGTCAAAACATAAAATATCTATGTAACAAAGTTAAATATTGTCAGCACTTTTTATGTTTGTTTATTTAATTTGCATACGTTGTATCCTACTTAAGATGGGCTTCAAGGATAAAGCAGCATTAAGGCCTGGATGTTTATCAGCCATTAGCCTAGTTATCCATTCATACTCCTTCACATCCACAAGATTGCAGATGTCTCCATCCCTATTGGAAGTATGAATCCTGTCAAGTACTCTAAATTTAAAAATATGATTAACCCCCCTTCTCAGCAATATGCTTATAGAGTGCGTTGTTCTCACACCCCCTCCTGATTTCTGATTTGTGCTCTATCATTCAATCTTTTAACTTTCTAGTCATTTTACCAACGTAAAACGATGGGCAGATGGCACAGGTAGCAAGGTATATTACCATTAGTGGTCACGCAGGTGGCCAGAGTGTTAACAATAAAGATTTCACCAGTTACAGGGTGCTTAAAGTTACTACTCTTGTGTGTACCGACGTCCACAAAAATGTCGTTGCAGCAACAACAATTCATACAGGGATATGTACCTGTTTTTTCAATATTATTCAAATTTACTCTATCTTCCATGAAATCCTTATAACACAGCATGCTTTTTAATGATTTCATATTCCTATAGGCAAAACATGGTTTCTCACCCAATATATTTTTTACATCTTGAGATGCCATAAGGACCATCCAGTATTTACTTATAATTCTCTTTACAGTATTAGTCATCACATTAAATGATGTTACATATCTTATCTTGTCACCACAATTAGTTCTCATAATAGACTGATGGTCAGATAACATTATGGGTGCATATAATGTCTTCCTATGCATTACTACTTCATTTTTAATATTTACTAGGAGCTCCAGGTCATAGCCACTATTAATGAATTCAATATACACATCTTCCAGTTGTTTGTCAAAGGTTGATTCCAGTGTGTTTAACCTACTAATCCTAGTAAACTGCGCTTTTACAATGCCCTTAAAGACATGGGGGGCATGCATGCTGCTTCCATTTAGATATCTGCCTGCATTGACCTCTTTCTTGTACACCGTGGTATTAAATGTGCCATCCTGATATCCTACATTTAGATCCAAGAAATTAATTGAACTATAAGAAGCTACCATTTTGAATTTTAAGAATTCTGTAGTCTTATTCAAATACTCCACATAATCATCCAACTCTGCCATGGTGCCACCCCATAACAGAAAACAGTCATCTACAAATCTCTGGTATAACAAGAGATTTGGATTAGAATGCGGTGCATCACCATAAAGATACTTCTTTTCCCACTGATATAAAACTATGTTAGCATATGTATTAGCTACTGGTGTGCCCATGGCTACACCAGTAAGCTGCAAATAATGTTGATTATCAAATATAAAAAAACATTGTTAGTTAGTACTAGTTCCAGCAAAGCACAAAGATTCTCAATGTGACTGACCAAAAAAGATGAATTATGTACTAGAAAGTCACGTATTTCATCAACCCCATACTCAATAGGTATTACTGTAAATAAAGAGGATATATCAAGTGTCACTAGTAATGTTTTTTTACTTCTAATTATATCAGATGACGAATGCCAGTTTTTTAACTTTATAATAAAGTCATTAGTGTCTTTTGTGACAGTCTCACATTTTGATAAAAGGGTTGCAACTGTGTATGTAAATAGACTGATATAGGCTCAGTAGCCCATCCACTGCCTGAGACAATAGGTCTCATAGGTGGATTTTCTAGACACTTGTGTATTTTGGGTATCCCATATAATTGAGGAATTCTAGGGGAAGAGACAGTGAAATAGTGAAATAAATCGAGATAAATCATATACACACATATTAATGTTACTTATACATTTCTTTATGTCTAAGTAAGTTATGGGTTTAAACGCAACAGGATCATTCACAAGTTTTAGAACAGATTCTATATACATTTCTCTATCCATCAGTACGATGACACCACCCTTATCTGCCTGTTTTATAATAATGCTCGTGTCCTGCTTTAGTTCTTGTAAAGCTTTATACTCATTGAACGTTAAATTATATTTCTTAGTAATCCTTCTTTTCAAATATACATCCCTAAGATCTCTATCACAAAGGTCATAAAATGCTGTTAAATACAGATGTATTCAAAGGTATAAAAGTGCTTCGTCTTTTACACACATTAGTTACATGCATATTACTATTTCCAAACATCAACTTTAAGCTAACACTCCTTATAAATAACTTTAAATCAGTTAACGCCTCCACGATGTTATCACTAGCAGATGGAATGAAGCCAAGTCCCCTGTTCAGCAATGTGTAATGTTCACTTGTCAAATTAAAGTTAGAAAGATTTAAAATGCTGGCCTCTATCTTTTTAGCGTTTTTACTTGCCTCAATGGGCTGCTGTTCTTCCGTTTGTTTGGGAGCGTAGTCGTCCTTGCTAATGTCCTCCCTCGAGACGTAGAGCGCTCCTTCACTCTTTCTGCATGATCTAACTGAAAAGGTTTCTGAAAAAAGTTCTTTATCGAAGAATTTACTTTAACTGCATTCTCAGTAGCCCCATTGTTAGTTTTAGAGGTCTCCTGTACTGCAGCGCACGCCATTAGCTCAACGTTACTCGACTTTGGCGTAAGTTCAGAGTCAGTAGGAGGTGCGTTCAGTACGTCATTAGAAGATTCAGACGAAACCACTCTATCGGCAGGGGGACGCGCGCTTGCTATTGAAAGGTCTGGAAATTCATCCAGACTATCAAGCTGGTAATTCTGGCCACTAGACTTTTTTTTCACATTGCTGGTCATAGTAGGTACTGGAAATTCATTTCTAGGCCAAGAAAAAATATTTCCTACTTGGAAATCATTGATATCTCTCAGTAGCTTACACTTCTTGAGAACTTCCATACGATCGTCCAGAGCACGCATCCTATCAAGCATTTGTTGATATAATGGAAGTAGTCCCTGAGATGATGATAAATGCATTAGGCTATCCTCCATAGCCATTATTTCCTCTTTCTGTTCTTTTTCAATATCAAGGAAAAAATCATTCATTAGAGTCATATAGTCCAGGCTAATCTTAAGATTTAACCGCTGCCAGCGCTTCAAAAGCTCTGGATATAGATTGCCATAAGAGGGCATTTTTAGCACTCTGAGCCCCCGCGGGACAATACCCTTATCCAGATATGCAGTAAAGCTAAAGCGTTGCCACTGCAAACGCTTATATGTTGACACTTTCCTTTCCAATAGTTGTAGTTTTTTGGTAAAAATTGCCACATTATCTTGAGAAACAGGTAAAGTCTCTTTATCTGCCACCTTCAAGTCTGCTACATTTAGCAAAGGATTAACCACATTGTCCAACAAGCTTTTTAAACTGTTGTTAAATTCCATTAGGACTGCAAACTGGTTCTTTAAAGTTGTATCCCAACACAACAGCTATAAAGTTACCGAAACACCAACACTCTGGCCACCTGCGTGACCACTAATGTAATATACCTTGCTACCTGTGCCATCTGTCCATCGTTTTACGTTGGTAAAACGACTAGAAAGTTAAAAGATCGAATGATAGAGCACAAATCAGAAATCAGGAGAGGGTGTGAGAACAACGCACTCTATAAGCATATTGCTGAGAGGGGGGTTAATCATATTTTTAAATTTAGAGTACTTGACAGGATTCATACTTCCAATAGGGGTGGAGACATCTGCAATCTTGTAGATGTGAAGGAGTATGAATGGATAACTAGGCTAATGGCTGATAAACATCCAGGCCTTAATGCTGCTTTATCCTTGAAGCCCATCTTAAGTAGGATACAACGTATGCAAATTAAATAAACATAAAATGTGCTGACAATATTTAACTTTGTTACATAGATATTTTATGTTTTGACATTTGTATAAAAAAGTTTCTCTGTATTTTTTTTATATATATTTTCTTCTCAATGTGTATACTATTTTTGTAAAGTGGTTATATATATGTTTTTTAAGAAAGTATTTTATGTGAATCACATGATTTTTTTATGGGCTGCAGATCATGTGATTATCCTTGGTTTGTATTTAACTTGCATTTAATTGCACTGATTGTAAACATTGAAGAAGGGTGTGAACCTGAAAGCTTTGTCTTGTGATAAAGGTGCATTTCTTTCTCAACTGTGTGGTATTTTTTGGATTCGTTTTATACAGCCTTGGTGTTTCGGTAACACTATATTTAAAACCCATTTGTCCTGGGTTATAAATTGCCAGTTTCTTGAATGAAGAGCCAGTTTTCCCTCCAAAGGGGCGGCTAAGAGGTAAGTGCTTGGTAATTTTAAAGGGAAGTCATTGAGACTGTTTACCATAAAGTGGTGCCTTGTTGTTTCCAGATTTGGAAGTGGAAGCACCCCATTGCTTAGTTCTGAAAGTCCCTTGGGACTTAACCCTGGTGCTTTTGGAATGTCTGGGTTTGGCTGGAGTGGCCCTGGAAGGAGCTGGAAAGGACCAGTTCTTAGCAGGCCAGTGCCTATCAAATTTAGGGGGTTGTACTTGTAAGAAGTCTTTCACAGTTTGCATAGATTTAGCTTTATCTTCCATCTTTTTTAGAACTTCTTCAGCCTTATTGCCAAACAGGCAGTCCTGCTGTAAAGGAGCATTCAAAAGTTTTGCTTTAACATGATCAGGCAAAAATTGCTCCTTAAGCCAAGCATGCCTTCTAAGCACAGACCCAGTTAACAGCAGCCCTGCAAGAGGCCTCTAAAGAATCAAAACCACAATGCAAAGTATGTTTGATAGCCTGATCAGCTGAATGTAATAAATCCTGTAAATCTTTATTCTCCATACAATCAGAAATTAACATAATTTTCTGTTTAAGCAGTCCCATGATATGCTGTTGATATTTTAGCATATGGAATTGACAGTTTAAAGCCCTGATTGCTAAGGTTACATATATATGAACTTTTTTACCCTATCTATCCAGCGCCCTGGAGTCTCTATCAGAAGGGGTAGGATTTTTAGCAGTTGAAGCCTTAATGCCCTTGGGCCCCTGAGAAATGGTTTCAGGATCTGCAACAGGATTTCTGAAAAGGAATTTGTGGGAGTCAAGAACCCTGTAGTACCTGTCTGATTTGCTAGGGGCTGGAGGCAAGGAATCAGGGGCTATACTGGATTCCAAAAACACATCATCAACAATGTCTAGTACAGGAGGTATAGCCAAAGGCCTATGCTGACTTTCCCAGTGGAAATGCTCCCTTAAGGTATGTAAAGTTTCCCCAAAAGAGAAATCCTCAGGCGGAGAAGCAAAGGGAATGGAATCCTGTGCATCAGAGTCCTCATAATTAGTTATGGACAAATCCAAATCATTAGAAGAGTCAGAAGAGAGTCCTGTTCAGAAGATTCATAGTCAAGGTCAATCCTAGGCCTCTTGGAGGGGGTGGGGGTTGACTACACCCGATTAGAGTAATTAAATCTTCAACCATTTTGATCATTTGTTTTTTTAGGTATAGGGGGCCTGAACATGTGGCCTGGGCGTCAGTTTTTTAGACATAGGATTGAGCTTTAGGCCTTAATACTGAAGTTGGAGTTGGTTTAATATGCAAGTCTGTAGGCCTGAAAACACCCTCAGAAGCTGGTGCCTGCTCAGTGGCTCCAGACCCATCCAAGGTAGAGACATCCGCGGGTTCCAAATGTGAAGCATCTCGCGGCATACCGGACTCCGAATAGGTCTTAGTAGAGACCTGCAAATCAGAAGCAGCTGGTATCAGGGGCTGCGAAAGTGCCTCATTGAGTATCAGCAAACTGGCAACTGGCTTAGGAGAAGCGTCGTCGGCAGTTTTGGACTTAACCGGCCTGTCTCTTTTTCTTTGCATTTTTTTGGTATTCTGGTAGTCGGATGGCTAACCGACGTAATTTCTGGATAATTATACAGAGAACCGAAATATTTAAAAGCAAAAATGTACCGACGATGGATAGTGCACTGATTAAATAAAGCACAAAACCGACAGCAAGGTACGTCTTGGTCAGGGCCTAGGCAAGGGATACAGTATAAATGAAAATCCTTATAAGGTATTTGCTTCCCACAAGTAATACAATTATTAACTTTTACTGACATCGGTAAGGAGCAAAAAAAAGTTTCCTCAACGGGGTACTTAGCTTTTAGTTGAAGATTTTGGTTCTGAAACATGAGTCGGCCGACCGGCACTTGCGAACTGCTTCTGCTTCGGGCACCGGGCGGCAATTAAGACTGATGTAATGGCGTCTGCTGCATGTTTTATACCCCTGACATCATGGAAGAAGGGACCGCAACCGACGCAGGACCCAAGACTTTGTTAATCAGGCTGACTGAGGGCAACCTGCCAGTAGATTACCCAAATGTAATGACTGCAACAGTGAAACACGATGAACATCCCTTTGTACAAAGGCCAGATGATTCAAAAGTATGTCCTGGCTTTCTGCCTGAATTAGACAATCGTCCAGGTATGGGTATATTTGAATATTTCTTTGCCCGCAAAATGCAATAACTGGAGCAAGGCACTTTGTGAATACCCTGGGTGCAGTAGAGAAGTCAAAGGGCAGTGCAGCCTGCTTTGAAGCGTAGGTATCTTCTGCAAGATTCCCTGATTGGGATGTGCAGGTATGCTTCTTTTAAATCTAGTGTTGCCAATCAGGCATCTTTGCCTAGCATAGGAAGTAATTGGTGAAGAGTCAGCATCTTGAATTTTGGAATCGCCAAAAAGGTGTTTGACAGGTCCAGGATAGGATGCCATGAATTGTCTTTTCTGGGTACCAGGAAAAGCCTTGAGTAGAAACCTTGCCCCTTTTCCGCTTCTGATACCAGTTGAATAGCCCCCATGTTTAAGAGAGAAAGTACTTGCTTTCTGGCCTCTATCCACTGATTTGGGGGTAGGTCCGGCCACCCGCTTGGTGTTGGCAACGTGTGGAAGTGAAATCTACATCCCTGGGACACTATATTTAAAACCCATTTGTCGTGGGTAATGAGTTCCCAATTCTTTGCATGAAGAGCAATCTTTCCCCCAAAAGGGGCAGTCAGTTGATAAATGCTTGGAAAATTTAAAAGCAGGTCATTGAGACAGTTTACCATGGGGGGGTCTTATTCCCAGATTTGGAAGTGGAGGCCCCCCACTGCTTAGTTTTTTTGTGTCCCCTGGGACTGAAACCTGGGTTTTTTGCTGCGTCTGGGTTTGGCTTGAAAAGATCTGGAAAGGTCTGGAAAGGACCAATTCTTATGAGGGCCAGTGCCTACTAAATCTAGGAGGCTGAACTTGTAAAAATCTTTAACAGTTTGCATAGATTTAGCCTTATCTTCCATCCTTTTAAGAACCTCCTCAGCCTTGTTGCCAAATGGGCGGTCCTGATTTAAAGAAGCATCCAACAATTTAGCTTTAACATGACTAGGCAAAGATTGCTCCTTAAGACAAGCATGCCTTCTGAGCACAGACCCAGTAACAGCCACCCTGCAAGAGGTCTCTAATGAATCAAAACCACATTGCAAACTATGTTTTCAACTTGTTCAGCAGAATGCATTAAATCTTTGTAATTCTTTATTTTCCACACAGTCAGGAATCAACATAATTTTCTGTTTAAGCAATCCAAGAACATGTTGTTGATACTTTAACATATGAAACTGGCAGTTTAAAGCCCTAATGGCCAAGATTGCAGAAGTGTAAACCTTCTTACCCAATCTATCCAGTGCCCTGGAGTCTCTATCAGAAGGGGTAGGATTTTTAGCAGTAGAAGCCTTAATGCCCTTGGGCTCTTGTGAAATAGTCTCTGGATCTGCAATAGGATTTTTAAAAAGGAACTTGTGGGACTCAGAGACCCTGTAGTAACTGTCAGGTTTTCTGGGAGCAGGAGGCAGGGAATCAGGGGCAAAACTAGATTCCGAAAAAGCATCAACAATGGCTAGTACAGGAGGAATAGCTAAAGGCCTATGCTGAGGTAGGAGAAGGAAATCCTTAAGCCTCTTTTCTGAATCAGAAAATACCTGGCGTTCCCAGTAGAAATGCTACCTTAGAGTATGTAAGGTTTCCCCAAAAGAAAAATCCTCAGGAGGGGAAGCAGAGAGAATGGAGTCCTCTGCATCAGAATTTTCATAAGTAGATAAGGGCAAATCCAGATCAGAAGAATCAAACAGAATCCTGTTCAGAAGATTCATATTTAACTTCCATCCTAGGCCTCTTAGAAGGGGGGGGGGTTGGCTACCCCTGATTAGAGTTATTAAGATCTTCAGCAATTCTTATCATTTGTTTTTTAGGCACAGAGGCCTGAGCATGCGGCCTGGGAGTCTGTTTTTTAGGCATGGATCGAGATTTAGGCCTAAGTAAAGAACGAGGCATCTGTTTAAAATGCAAGTCCGTAGGCCTGAACACACCCTCAGAAGCCGGTGCCTGCACAGCGGCTCCAGACCCATCTAAGGTAGAGACATCCACGGGTTCCATAGTTGAAGCATCTCGCGGCATACTGGACTCCAAATGGGTCTCAGTAGAGGCCTGCGAATCAGAAGTAGTGGGTATCAGGGGCTGCGAAAGCACCTCACTGAGTAGCGGCGAACTGGCAACTGGCTTAGGAGAAGCGTCGTCGGCAGTTTTGGACCTCAGCGGCCTGTCTCTGTCGTTATCTTCGCATTTTTTTGGAATCCCGGCAGTCGGATGGCTAACAGTCGACATTTCTGGATAATTAAACCGAGAACTGAAATATTTAGAGGCGAAAATATACCGACAACGGATAGTGTGCTGATTAAATAAAGCACAAAACTGATAGCAAGGTACATCATGGTCAGGGCCTAGGCAAGGAATACAGTACAAATTAAAATTTATGAGGTATTTGCTTTCCACAAGTAATACAATTATTAACTTTTACTGACATTGGTAAGGAGCAAGAAAAAGTTTCCTCAACGGGGTACTTAGCTTTAGTTGAAGACGTCAGTTCTGAAACTCGAAAACGAAAATTTCATGAGTCTGCCGACCGGCACTTGCAAACTTGCTTTTGCTTCGAGCACGGCACGGCAAGAAAGACTCATGTAATGGCGTCGGCTGCATGTTTTATACCCCCTAATGACCTGATGTCATGGAAGAAGGGACAGCAACTGACGCAGGACCCAAGACTTTGTTAATCAGGCCGACTGAGGGCTACCTGCAAGCAGATAACCCAAATGTAATGACTGCAGCAGTGAAACACTAAGAACATCCTTGGTTCTAGTTTCCACTCATGTGGGTCCAATGAGGGTTCTACTTAGTCCATCTGCCAGTGTATTTAGTTTTCCTGGCAGGAATTGAGCTTGTAGATGTACTTGGTAGCTCAAGGCTGTGTTCTACAATGCCATGGCTAGTCTGCAGAGGGGGTAAGAATGTGTACCCCCCCCTGCTTGTTTATGTACCACATAACAGTGGTGTTGTACATCTTTACCATTAATTGCCCTGGAAGAATGTGGTCCTTTAAGGCTGTCAGAGCATTCTGTACAGCTAACATTAATTTATGACTGATGTGAAGGTGCATTTGAATTGGGTTCCATTTGCCCTAAATGCACTTCCCTGCCAGGTGCCCCCCCCCCCCCCCGCATGCATAGTCTGATGCGTCTGTTAGGGTTTAGGCGGCAGGGGGTAGTGTGAATGGTAGTCCCTTGTTTTGGTGGCAGGCCTCTGCCCACCAAAGGAACTCTAGGCATAGACAAGGAATGATAGGAATCATTGCTTCTAGATCCTGAGAATGTTGACACCATAGGCATTTTAGATACCACTGTAGTTTCCTCATATGCAGTCTTGCATATGGAATTAGAAGAATGAAGGAGGCCATGAACCCCAAGGCTTGTAGTATTTGTCTTGCAGACAGCAGGGTTTTTGTAGCCACTTGTTTGAAGTAGGTTATGAAATGAATTTGTTTCTCTGGCGTGAGGTAAGCCATCTGAGAAGTTATATTCAAGCTTGCTCCCAGGAATATAATTTGTTGACAGGGTACCAGGTGTGATTTCTTTTCGCTTATGGTGTACTTCAGACAAGTTAGCACCCTTTGTACAAAAGCCAGATGATTCAAAAGTATGTCCTGGTTTTCTGCCTGAATTAGACAATGGTCCAGGTACTGGTATATTTGAATATTTCTTTGCCTGCAAAATGCAATGACTGGAGCTAGGCACTTTGTGAATACCCTGGGTGCAGTAGATAAGCCAAAGGGCAGTGCAGAGAACTGATAGTGCGTGTAGCCTGCTTTGAAGTGTAGGCATCTTCTGCAAGATTCCCTGATTGGGATGTACAAGTATGCTTTCTTTAAATTTAGTGTTGCCAACCAGGCATCTTTGCTTAGCATAGGAAACAACTGGTGAGTCAGCATCTTGAATTTTGGAATCACCAAAAAGGTGTTTAGAGTAGGCTTGGAGTACACTTGGAGTTGGTGACGTGTGGAAGTGAAATCTGTATCCTTGGGACACTATATATAAAACCCATTTTTCCTGGGTAATGAGTCCCCAGTTCTTTGCATGAAGTTCAATCTTTCCTCCCAAAGGGGCAGTTAGTTGAGAAGTGCTTGGAAGTTTTAAAAAGAAGTCATTGAGACAGTTTACCATACGGGGAGTTTTATTACTCCCAAATTTGGAAGTGGAGGGCCCCCCACTGCTTAGTCCGGTGCGTCTCCTGGGACTGGAGCCTGGGTGCTCTGCTGGATCTGGGTTTGGACTGAGGTCTGAAGAGGTAGGAAAGGACCAATTCTTAGAAGGCCAATGCCTACTAAATCTTGGAGACTGTACTTGTAAAAAGTCTAACAGTTTGCATAGATTTAGCTTTTTCCTCCATATTTTTAAGAACTTCTTCTGCCTTGTAGCCAAACAGGGGGCACCGACTTAAAGGAGCATCCAGTAATTTCGCTTTAACATGATCTGGCAAGGATTGCTCCTTAAGCCAAGCATGCCTTCTATGTAGAGACCCAGTTACCGCAGCCCTGCAAGATGCCTCTAGTGAATCAAAACCACATTGCAATGTAGGTTTACCAACTTGTTCAGCAGAATGCATAAAATCCTGTAAATCCTTATTTTCAGCACAATCAGGAATCAACATCATTTTCTGTTTAAGCAATCCAATAATATGCAGCTGATACTTAAACGTATGAAACTGGCAATTCAAGGCCCTAATGGCCAAAGGTGCAGAAGTGTATATCTTCTTACCCCATCTATCCAGCGCCCTGGAGTCTCTATCAGAAGGGGTAGGATTTTTGGCAGTAGTAGCTTTATTGCCCTTGGGTCCCTGTGAAATGGTTTCAGGATCCACAGTAGGATTTTTGAAAAGGAACTTGTGAGAGTCAGGAACCCTGTAATATCTATCAAGTTTTCTGGAAGAAGGAAGTAAAGAGTCAGGGGCCATGCTAGATTCTGAAAAGGCATCATCAACAATGTCCAGTACAGGCGGTATAGCTAAAGGCCTGTGCAGGGGCAGGAGTAAGAAATCCCTAAGCCTCTTTTCAGAATCAGAGAAATCCTGACTTTCCCAACAAAAAAGCTCCCTGAGAGTATGCAAGCTATCACCAAAAGAGAAATCCTCTGGGGGGGGGAAGCAGGGGAAAGAGTCCTCGGCATCAGAATCCTCATAGGTAGATGAGGGTAAATCCTGGTCATACGAGGAAACAGAAATTTCAGAATCTTGGTCAGAAGTATCATAGGCAAACTCAGTCCTAGGTCTCAGAGGGGGAAGGTTTGGCTTCCCCTGATTAAAGTAATAAGGTCTTCAGTCATTCTTATCATTTGTTCTTTAGGCATAAAGGCCTGACCATGCGGTCTGGGCGTCAGTTTTCTAGGCATGGTGCGAGTTTTAGGCCTTGAAGAAGAAGATGGCGCTGGTTTAATATGCAAGTCAGTAGGCCTGAATACACCCTCAGAAGCCGGTACCTGCACAGCGGCTCCGGACCCATCCAAGGTAGGGACATCCGCAGGTTCCACAGTTGAAGCATCTTGCGGCACACTGGACTCTGAATGTGTCTCAGTAGAGGCCTGCGAATCTGAAGTAGCGGGTATCAGGGGCTGCGAAAGCGCCTCACTGAGTACCAGCGAACTGGGAGGCCTGTCTCTATCTTTATCTTTGCGTTTTTTTGGAATGTCGGTAGTCGGATGGCTTACTGAAGACATATCAGGATAATTGAACAGAGCACCAAAAAATTTAGAAGCGCAAATATACAGATGACGGATAGTTTGTGGTTTAAATAAGGCACAAAACCTACGAGGTACGTCGTGGTCAGGGCCTAGGCAAGGAATACAGTACAAATGAAAATCTTTATGAGGTATTTGCTTTCCACAAGAAATGCAATTTTTTACTTTTACTGACATTGGTTTAGAGCAAGAAAAAGTTTCCCCAATGGGTTATTAGCTTTTAGTTGAAGACTTTGGTTCTGAAACTCGAAAACGAAAAATTCAGGAGTCGGCCAACTGGCACTTGCGAACTACTTCTGCTTCAGGCACCGCATGGCAAGAAAGACTGATGTAATGTCAGCTGCATGTTTTATACCCCTGACGACCTAACGTTGCGGAAGAACAGACAGTAACAGACATATGACCCAAGACTTTGTTAATAAGGCCGACTGAGGGCTACTGCAAGCAGATAACCCAAATGTAATGACTACAACAGTGAAACACTGAGAACATCACTCTTTCTTGTGTTCTGCTTTTAACTGCATATTAAAACTTCAAAAGACACCACAGGTCTTTTTCTTGTGAGTCAGGCAGAAATTAGAACTGATCAATTAAGGACTCGTACACAAGATAGAAGAGGTCACTTAAGGTTAATCATTTGTGAACTGAGAGGGTGGAGCTAGGAACTAAACATTGTATTTAAGGGGTATAATAAAACATTTCAGAGCTTTATTGGAAAGGCTCACCCAGACTCTGCTACACTTTGCTTTGAGGGAAAGGTTGGTTTGCTTTTTATTTATTGTATTTTGTGGTTTATTGCCTTTTTTATATTTTGAGTGCTGTGATTTGTTTTCTTTACCTTGTGTTCTGCTTTTAACTGCATAGTAAAACTTCAAAAGACACCACAGCTCTGTTTCTTGTGAGTCAGGCAGAAATCCACCCCCACTACCCTGTCACTGTACACAGTCTTTCTAGCTGCCTGCCTCCTATGTTAATTTGACCATATATCTCATTTCCTCTCTGCTTTCACTGGCTTGTGTGAGTAAGCACAAAATTATCATTTTGTGAAATCACTCCCCTTCAACTATTTAAATTTATTGCCATTCTACTGTATTCCATAGTACCGGAATACAGAAGTGATCACCTCCTTTCAATCTATCTTGCTGTTTTAAAAATAGTGACTCTCCACTAAAACTTAACTTTTTAGACAGGTAAAACTTAAGTTAACTACTTTCACATCTAACTTCTCTAATGCACACTGCAGTGTTTAGGATAAACCATTTTTTTTCATCTTACCTTTAAGCATCCCTGTGACTAGCAGTTACTCCAATACCTGCTGGAAAGCACTAGGAAGCCTTAAACTGATACAAGCACTCAACTCTCCTTATTAATAAGGAGAAATTAATCATAGGCACTAAACAGCCTATAATTGCAAAGTACCTTGCTAAGGTAAGGTAAAACAGCTCCTGTACTTTATATATATAAAAAAATAAATAAATAAAAAATAAAATAAAAAAAAATAAAAAAAAGCAACAAACCAGGCATGTCCAAGTGTCAGCTTCCGTTGATTTCTCCTGTCCACCTGGTTTATCTGGGCATACTGGGGCAATGCAGCAATTGCCTCATGTACACAGACAACCCTCTCCTCCTACCACCCAACACTACAACCTGTGAGAGATGCACTTGCATAGCCAGACTGGAAGCAGTGCTCTCTCCACCCAAGATTGTGCTAGACAGTCAAGAGGAGAAGGTTAACACCCGCACTACACCGCAAGCAACACATAGCCCTTCTAAACTAACACCAACACCCACACATAGCAACACTAAATCCACATATGCGGAGGCCCTTAACTGTAACCTGCCCAAGCAACAAGGACCTCCGAAGCTGAAACGCAAACAAACACCAATCACAACCAAAGTGTCACATAGCTCACAACACCAGTGTGCCACCCAGCAACAGCCCCTAAGGCAAGACAACGTACCTAACACTTTAGTCACAGGTGAATCTATAGTCAGGCACACTGATGTCCCACTCACCAGGCTGAACAAGGAGAAAATTACAGTGAGCTGGTTGTCGGGTGCTAGGATCAGCCACATAACTCATGCACTCAAGTCACAAGAAGTACAAATATGACTCTGTCATTGTCCATGTTGGAGTGAATTACTTGAGATGTACCTCCCTGGACAACATGTAAAGAGACATGGAAGAGTTCTCTGATCATGTGGCCTAGGCAGGTATGACCCTAGCCCTGAGTAGCATCCTGCCTTCACCCAGAATGATACTACAATAGAAGGACAAAATGATTGGCTTCAACAATTGGCTAAGCTTCTGGTGTCATTCAAAGGGGTTCCAGTATCTGTCTGCCTGGGATGACATGATCGACAGACCACGATGCTTTGCCAGAGATGGTCTGCACCTGTTGCCCCTGGGATTCAGGTTACTGGCTAAGGCTCTTGCCACCCCTATAGTGCCTTTTTTAGGCAAAGTTCAAAGGACAAAACCACCACCGTAACAGCTACAAGTATGAAAAATCTGAAGGTAATGCTAGAAGTCTAAACCTCAAAATGCACTCTCTTGAGGTACTCCTAAAAATGGAGAACATCGATATCTGTGCAATAACTAAGACCTGGTTCAAGGCTCCAGAGAGCACCCCTGCAATACCAGGCTACAACTCAAACTTTTCGGCTACCAAACCAGGATCGAAACACTAAAGGTGGAGGAGTGTCCATATTCACCCAAGGATATTCACACCACCAGGTTAGTTGCCCAACACAATGAGCCTGAAATTCTCCAAGTGCAACTAACACTAGGTAACACTGCAATCCAAATTGTAGCTTGCTACAGATCCCCCACCTTGCCCCAAGATTCTCACTACACCTTTCTAAACATACTGGAAAATATGAACATACAACCAAACACCCTAACACTGGGTGATTTCAACTACCCTGCCATTAACTGGGAAAACTATTCATGCACCAACACCTTTGCCCAGCGGTTCTTGGAATTCATAAATTCCAATGCCCTGGATCAACTAATCCATAGTCTCACCAGGGGCTCCAATATCCGAGACCTGGTCATTATCAACATGGGAAATCGATGCTCCACACCTATGGCCACCCCCTCGGTCAGGTCAGACCATAAGCTAATCACCCTTAACATCAACATCCCACCCCCACTCCCCAGTAAGGAAACCTCCATAAAAAACTTCTCCAAGGCCAACTTCATGCTACTCAAGTCAGAAGTTACAAACGTCATGACACCAATGCAGATGGGAACTGAAAGTTAGACTGCTGAGTCCTACACCAAGGCACTGTAAGAGCACATCCACTCGTGCATGAATTATGCCATCCCAAACAGAACCAAGATGCTCTCCTTCAAAAAAAGGAAGCCAGTCTGGTGGTCCCCTGCCATAAACAAACTTTACAACAAAAGGAAAAAACTGTTGCAGAAAAGAAGAAAATCCCAGGATGCAAAAAACACCCTTACCAGCCTCAGTAAGAAGCTGAGATCTCTCATAAAAAACCTCCAAAGTTAATTACGAAAATAAAATTGCCAAAGATTCCAAAGACATCCACAAGGCATTTTATAACTATGTCAATAATCTAAATGGCAATGCTCAGATCTGCACTGAGCTACAACAGAATGGTATTAAATACACTGATCCCAAGGATACTGCCAATATCCTGGCAGATCAATTCAGTGCCAACTTCATCCTCCTCTCACCCCCTAAATGGCCCATCTCAATACTGGAAGATTGCCAAATTCCGATAATAATGGCCGCACAGGTAAAAAACGCACTCTCCAAAGCTAAGAATACAGCATCCATGGGACCAGATGACATCCCGGGCTGTATACTACATGAACTACAAAATGAACTGGCACCTCACCTAAGTGTCATGTTTAATCATACCCTCACCTCGGGCTTCGTGCCCACTGAGTGGCGCACAGCTACAGTTATCCCACTCCACAAGGGGGAATCCACCTTGGATCCCGGGAACTACCGCCCCATCAGTCTGACGAGCCTAATCTGCAAGGCCATGGAATGCATTATCATGGAACTTATAAACAAAGACATTGGCAAACTTAAAACACTGGACCCCACCTAGTTTGGGTTTGTGAAGGGCCAATCTTGTCTCCTGAACCTTACTGACTTCTTCGAATCAGTCTCCAAAGCCGTGGATGAAGGTAAGGCAGTCCACACAGCCTATCTGGACCTCACCAAGGCCTTTGACACCATCCCCCACTCTGGAATCATAGATAAACTTACTAAGCTGGGCATTAATCCTTACATCACTCAATGGGTTGCCAACTGGCTTACTGACGGAACCCACACTGTAAAAGTAGCTGACTCCAAATCTAGCTCCAGACAAGTGACAAGTGGAGTATCTCAGGGTTCAGTGCTGGGACCTCTCTTGTTTGGCATCTACTTCTCTGAAGTACAGGCCAACACTAAGGGACTCTGGCTAACAAAGTTTGCAGATGTCTGCAAACTGGGAGCCATTATTGAATCCCCAAATGATGTGGATACTCTACAAAAGGGCCTTACAGAAACAGATGCTTGGTGCCAGAGCCATGGGTTCAAGTTCAATGCCAAGAAATGTACAGTTATCCCCTTTGGGAAAAAAACATGTACCCATGAATTATCACATAAGTAGCAGTACACTAAACACCGAAAGTGTGATAAGAGACTTGGGGACACACGTGGACAGTGGTCTCACCTTCAATAACCACATCGCCACAACAGTCGGAAATCCTTCTATGTGGCACACCTCATCACTAAGGGCTTTTCATCCAGAAAAAAGGAGGTCATTGTCCCACTGTACTCATCCCTCATTAGACCCATTATAGAATAAAACACCCCATTTGGTATGTACCTCTCAAGACATCTGCAACAACTGGAACGGCCGCAGAAATACCTCACTAAAAGAATCACAGGACTAAAGCAGATGCCCTATGCTGACTGCCTTAAACTCCAGCTATACTCTGTCGCATATCGTCTACTCCGAGGCTATCTCTGCTTAACATACAAGGCCATGTCAAACCCAGAGCTGTTGGACAAGCTACACTTAAAGAAATCCCAATCCCTCAGAGCCACACGCTCCAGAGATCTAAATCTTGTCATCACAATAAGCAAAACATGCTGGAGGGATAGGTTCCTGACCCAGAGACTCCCCAGACTCTGGAATAGACTGCCCATACATGGCCCTCTTCAAAAGGGACCTTGATGATTGGATGGGAGAAAGGAAATTCACCCCAGGGATCACGTCAGTTGCCCTGCTAGACAGGGGTCCAGGGAAGTAAACAGTGTGGGAAGAAATAGACAGGGAATTGTTATGGCTAGGCTTGTATAGGCCCTAGGGCCGATAGCAGAGCACCAGCCTATGAACCTATGAACATCTGATGTTCGACATAGTCTAGGACTCGCGATCTTGTTTCCAATGTTATTTGTCACTGATGTAAGCGAACAAAGTGCATTCTTCGTTTCAAGTGTAAACCCTTTTCTGAACAACAGACACCCGAGTACAATCCCATTTAAATAATTTCATCATTCTGGAAATAGTGTCACCAAAAGAAATCCCCTTAAAAGGAGGGTCAGGACCGATAGACTCTTTCTTCAGAACTGTAATCTAATGGGAGATGGAATCTGAGAAGAATAAGTCAGAGATTCTTCATTAGAACCTGCATCAGAGGATTCTTGCCCCCTTGGCCTCTTAAGAGAGGTAGAAGACCAAAGAGCATCAGGAACAACCCCCCTGAGGAGGCTTTAAAGCCATAAGGTCATTAAACAGGCCATGAGTGAAGTTTTGCCATTCACTATGAGGGTCTTTAGGAGCAGGAGAAATAGGTTTAGTTTTTTGCTCCTTTTAAGAGGGACATCAGCCCTAAATAACTTAGGAGGCTCTGATTCCTGATGACATTCAGTAATTGTAGTTGGCATCTCTTCCCTCACTAAAATTTGAGAAACACCCCTAGGCCCTTCGGTAATTATCAACTGAGATGCCCCTTGAACATCCAAAGCGGACGGCTGCAAGGCCTCCATGGACATCTGTGAAGCCAAATCCATCCTGGCTTCCAAAGTAGTTGAGGTGCAGGAATCAGACAAAGAAACTGGGTGGTCATCCAGGCTTTAACTAACATCAAGAGATCTGTCCGGTGGAGGCGGTACAGCCAAAGAATCGAACTGAACCTTCCTGGTCATCTTCTTCACAGATGGCTGATCCTTGGGCCAGGAAATTCCTTCCATAGTGTCTTTGGCCAACAGTTTAAGTCATTGGTTTTCCCAGTAAATAGCTAAGGAAGAAAGCCAACTACTCAACATATTAGGGATGAAAGCTTGGCAAATTGCACAAAACATATGATCGTAGGAAGTACCTAAGCAAACTAAACACTGCTCATAACAGTCGTTATGGAGAATCTGTCTCCCACACTGGCATTTCCCCTTTCTGGATGAGATGAAACCAACAGCCAGAACAAGTCAAAACGGAGAGAAGAAAAAACAAAAAAACCCAATGGGGCACTTATCTGAACATGACTTGGTAACCAGTAAATGAACAAGCATTCAGACCGGAGATGGTGCTTGGACTGGCAGCAAAGAAGTTGGGAGGATGGTACGCCCAGATGTCACCTTTATGCCCTACCCCATGTGCAGGGAGCATACGTGCGATGTATGGTGTACACATTACAACCTAAAGGGGTTGGTATACTGGCCGGATGTTGGGCTGCCTTAGGCAAGGGATCCCCATTGTAAAGAATACTGCAACAGTGACATAAAAGGACATTATATGTACTTCTTTCTGCAGCAAATCAAAATGCTCCAAAGCACTCTTTTTTTATAATCAGTAAATACCACAAGAGATGCCCGAGTATGTCTAGAGGACCATATTCTGATCCAGACACCTGAGCTTCAAGTAAGCAGATATCAGGCATCCACTCCCTGTAACGAATAGTCAAAAAAAAAAATCTGCCCTTCTGACATCCAACCCACCACCAACTTTGATCACAACATAAAATCATCAGATGGGACAGTGCCAGAAAAATGGACAGATTTTGGATCCTCATATTAACTAAACAGAGCCCAAAGACCCAGCATGCACATCTGATGTCTGGAAGGGAAATCTTTTTTTTGGAGAAGATGGAAATTTCCATATCTGGAAGCCTGCTCCAGAACTGCTTAGCCCATAAGTTATTTTTAAAACCTTTAAGTAGTTAGAATAACTCTTAAAACAGCAGGTCCAGCAATACCAAATGCCTGCTCCTGAAGACTCAAAGCAGGTAAAAAAATTCCAGTTTTTTAATTTTAGCAGCAAACTTTCTTTTCATACTCAACTGATTAGATTTTTTGCCAGAAAGTGTTCGATTAGATGCAGGCATAGCACATTAGGCAAAGAGAATAACAGAGCTTGAAACTCAAAAATGCTTATCAGATGTTACTGCAAACAAACAAAAAACTTACAAGATACGAATTTGAGACTGACAAAAGCTGCATACTTGAAGACAGGGACAGTACAGTTGTGCAAGTACTTACCATAACAGTAGATCCTTGAATGATCACTGCCACAGTTGCCTTAGCTATATGGGTCATATCCTGCCATCGATATAACAGCCGGACAGCCTCCAAAGTTTTATGGCATCTTCCACATGAACAAACTGTCAGTCAGCATGAGCAGAGCAGACTAAAGACAGGTTTGGGAGCCAAGCTCTTCACAGCTTTCATGCCAACAGAGAATGAGAAGCGGAACCCTGAAAGGACAATGCTAGGACAGCAAAAAATAAGTATTCACTCCCTGGCATAAACAAAACACCAAAAAACAAGGGAGAAAGAGGGAGGGACCAGTTACCGCAGCAGTGACCATTCAAATATCTACTGTTATGGTAAATCTACTTACACAACTGCACTGCGTTTATCATATTGAAAACTGCTACAGTAGTCTTAGCTATATGGGTAAATTACCCTAGCTGACTACCATTTGGGGAAGGGTATAGGAACCCATGGAGAATGGTCTTAGAAATGCCTGAAATAGACTAACAAGGAATCAAACGTATAATGCCTTGTACATGTATGTATGTATAGAAATCCATTTTACTGCTTCTAGAATACTTCGAGAATACAACCCTTTCCAAAAAGATGCAGACAAAGCCAAAGCCCTGGGAGAGTGGACCTTGACACTGCCTAGAAAAGTTTTGTTTTGTTTGCTGTAGTGAGTATAACAAAAGCCTGAGACAACCATTTGGATATAGTCTGTTTTTACATGGGTTGTACCGTCTTACCCCAACAAGAAATGAACTAGTGATCCAAAGTTCTAAAAGATTTCTGTCTGCTAAGATAGTATCAGAGTTGCTTGTGGACATCCAAGGTATGGAGTATCCTTTCACTCTCATCCAAGGTATGGAGTATCCTTTCACTCTCACTTTTACTGCAGGAAAGAAGATGGAGAGATGGATAATTTGGCTTAAAGCAAACTCGGACACCACTTTAGGCATAAAGAAGGATTAGTTCTCAAAGAAACCTTCTCTATGGAAAATAATATAGAGCTGACTCACCACAAGAGCATGCAACTCAGATACTCTTCTTGCAAAGGTCAGAGCAATCAGTAAAACCATTTTTCATGTTAAGAACCTTAAGTCAGTTAGATTAGCTGGTTAAAATGGAGCAAGTGTTAGTTTCTCGGATGCAAAATTAAAATCTCAGAGGGCCCACCAGTTTTCTTGGAGGCATCTTACATAAACCCCTTTTAAAAGCATTTTGATTTGACAATGCATTTAAAGAGGAGGATCCATAGGCAGACATGCTGAAATGTCCAACAAATGAACCTAGATGAATGAGTAAGAAAGGCCACAGAACAGTAACTTTCAAAATATTGTAAAAACATAACTAGCCCTGAATGGGCGCAGGTTATGTTGTCAGTACCAACTAGAAAACCTTTTCCATTTATTAATATACGATATTCTAGTAGCAGGTTTGCTTGCCTCTATCAGTACTTGCTGTACATCACCACAGTAAACAAGTGCCTAAAGGAATTAAATCTCTATCATCCATTCAGTCAGCTGATGCTAACTGGAGTCGGCATGTATCAAACATTACCCCCCCCCCCCAATCTTGTGTAAGTAGATCAATTCTTTGAGAAAGCTTGTGGTAATTGCCCCTGGCCATTTCTAAAAGAAAGGAGAACCAGTGTTGCCTGGGCCAGAAGGGAGTCACCACAGTGATTTTGCAGGAATTTTCAGAAGTACCCTAGTTATAAGGAGAAAGGGTGAAAAAAAAAAAACCACACAGGAACATTTTGGTCTAAGGAAAGGAAAAATGGATCGGTCTTCCAAGCCTTTTTGCATGGAGTCCTGATGCAGAATTTTGCCAGCTGATTGCTCAGAGAGGAGGCAAAGAGGAACCCAACACAGATGGATCAAATCTTGGATGATGCCCTGATCTAATTTTCATTTGTGAGGGTTTGCCCTTGCCCTGTTCAGCTCATCTGCAACACAACTTTGCTCTGGTGGACTGCAGGAAGAGTGAGACTGTGCCATGAAGCTATATCCCAAGCTAACATGACTAGTCTACAAACAAGACATGAGCTGGTTCCTGCTTGCTTGCTGATGTATCACATGATTGTGGTACTGCCTGTAACAACCCGAAGAGCTCCAAGGGACCAAAGATGATTTAGACAGTAGAGTGCCTTGATGAGGGCAATCATCTCTTTTATATTTATATGCCTGTATCTGTCCCTGGTGTCCCCCACATCTTGCACTAAAAGCAGTCTTGAATAAAAACTCCTTGGGACAGTATGTGTTGAAGGACAAGAAGAAATAAAAGAGCATGGTCTGATGGATGAGGAATTTCCCCATGAAAAGGAGGGATTTCTTCCCAATGCCATCTGTAACCTTGATGAATGATCTTCAGAACCCATTTGCCTGAAACCATCTGTCACCAAAGAGAAAAGTGGAGATGCAGATCTTCCAGAAGAGAAATAGGACAGGCAGGGTGAGAGGAAAGGACAAGGTCCCTTAAATAGTCATTCTGACTTGCTAGACTGTCCTTGGTTATGGGGGTTCTTAAATTCTTTTTTGGAACCCCGTCATTTCTTCTTAAATGTCTGTTTAGCCACTGTTGAGACCCCCCCCCCCAAAAAAAAAAAAAATTGGAAGTGGGGTTACAGAATCCCTTAGAAAAAATTGGAAAAGAAGGGCTGACAAATCTTACAGATTCCTATACTTTTTTTTTAATCATTGTTGATAACCTTTGCAGCAGAGGAGGCCAAAAACTAAATCTCTATTGAAAAGAGAATTTAAAATCTTATTTTTTTCATATCATCTGGGAGGCTCTGAAAATGCAGCCAGGCAGACTTCCTTAATACAATTATCAACGGCCACAACCCTGGAAGGAATATCAACAAGAGTCACTCTCTCTCTCACACACACACGCACAAAGTAAACAATGAGTAGTCACTTAGTGACTTGTCCAGTTGAAGAACCTAAATTATATAAAGCAGATTCTTCCTCACAGGAAGATACTGCATACAAAACATACTTCATACTTTCACAATTAGAATAAACATACAAGTCTGATAATTCAAAATTCTGAAAATCAAACTTGCAGAAGCATACACCTTTACCCATGCATATCAATAGTCCTGGCATCCTTGTCAAAAAGAGTAGGTTTGGAATTAATCAAACGTTTAACAGTAGTTGGATTAACTAAAGCTATAGCTGTTGGGTCAGGTTTGGGAATACTGTATTAAAGCTCAAAAGACTGCGACACTATACATTCCAGCTGTCTTTTTAGGAGCAACAGGCTGACTATCAGAAAAAAAAACTGCAGGCAGTGACACGCATCCTCCAAAGCTAACAGAACTGTAAGAATGGGTGATGGTTCTGGAAATTCCTTCTGTAACAGCACACAGTATTTTTCGAGGGACTGAAAAACCTCAGTATTCTCCCAATGAAAACACTGGCAGAGTCTGGAAATAGTCTTAGAGAAAGAGAAAACATTACAGGGAGAATCAGACAATGAGCTCTCCTCTAAGTCTGATCAGAAAAATGAGGAGAAAACTCTGCATCACTTCATCTTTCTGTCCAGATTCAGAATCTTGAATCATCATCAGCCCCTTTTACCATTTTCTATATGGGGTCAGGGTATCGTGTTAAATGTTGTCAACTTTCTCGATTCAGTGCCACACTCCTGCTTTCTTAAACAGTCATGCCCGACTGTCGCAGATCTTCTTTCACATAATCCATCCAACTTTTTGCTGGATCTCCTCCCATCCTCTTACCTTCTTTCCTGTCTGTCCCAAATCTTCCTCACCAGATTGTCTTCTGATTTTCTACACATGTGCCCAAACTTCATAATCTGTTCTCTTTGATCTTTTCTGCAAGTGGAGCTACTTTGGCTTCGGCTCTTATGTCCTCATTTTTTTCATCTGTCCCACAGTGTGCATCCTACCACCCATCTCAGGCACTTCATTTCCATCACCTCTAGCTTCTTCAACTGTTCTGCCTTTACATCCCAGGTTTCTGTACCATGCAGTAGTACCGGTCGCACCACTGTCTTGTACACCTTACTTTTCAGCTACTTTAGCATTCTTCTGTGATGGACTACACCTGATATTCTATATGCCAGTTAGCCGCAGTCCCTCTGATTCTAGCTTTGACCTCTTCATTCAGACTGCTCCACTCCTCAACTACCCCTCCCCCCACATACTTGAAGCTGTTTACCTGTTCCGCTATCTTCCCTTCTATCTCTATTCTCAGCTTCTTCTGATTTCCCCAATTTGCTGCCATTACCACAGTCTTGTCTGTGCTTAGGGGGTTTCATCCCATGCGCCTTCAGATTTGCATTCCATTCTCCTATCCTTTGCTGAAGTTCTAGCTCAGAGTCTGCCTGTACTGCCACATCGTCTGCATACAGCAGCTTTGTTGATCCATCCCCTCCAACCTGTTTGCTAATGTAGTCCATCACCGGTATGAACAGCAGTGGGCTCAGAGCTGAACCCTGATGTACATCCACTCCCACTGGGAACCCCTCTGGGAGGCCGAACACTGTTTGTACTTGAGTCACTGGGTCCTTGTACATAGCCTGCACTAATTCTACCAATGTTTCTGGTTCTTCAAACCACCACAGTACTGCAGAGATCTTTCTTGTGACCTTGTCATATGTTTTCTCCAAGTCTAGGAAAGCCCAGTTGGACTCTCCTCATGTCTAGCTTCTTCTCAAGTATCTGTCTTAATGCAAACATCGGGTCAGTTGTGCTGCATCCTGATCTGAATCCAAACTGCTCATCTCCCATCTTACTTTCTACTGCTGTACATATCTGTTTTTCAATCAGCACCTCCAGAACTTTCATGAAATGTGATAGGAGTTTGATGCCTCTGTACTGCCCACAGTTGCAGATGTCCCCTATGTTCTTGTACAATGTCACAAGTATGCTTATTCTCCAGTCATCTGGGATGCGCCTTTCTCTCCACACTTAGTACGCCCTCAGGAGCCATTTCTCCCTTATCTCACCCAGCATCTTTATCATATCTGCTGTGACATCATCTGAGCCTGCTGCTTTCCCCGACTTCATCTTCCTTAGTGCTGTCCTTACTTCTTCTAGGATGGGCTCCTCTTCTCTCATTGTAGGCTGTTTCTGGGGCAGTACAGCTTCTGTGGGGTTTTCTTCATTCAGAAGCTGCTGGAAATACTCCTTCCATCTGCCTTTGATGTCCTTTGGACTAGTGAGTAGGTTGTTGCTGGCATCCCTTATGAAGGGTGTCTAACTAAAAACCTACAGTTTGATTCCACATTTCGCAAACCATCAACAAAGTCCATAAAAAAATGGGAACACTATACAGACACAAAATCTTTCTCTCAAAACAAGCAAGAATCTCCCTAACCCAAACCAATCTATTGTCCACTAATGTATGCGGCACCAATCCTTACCCATTTTAGAAAACATGACTTTGCTTGACCTTGCTAGACTTGTGACATGTTACAGCAAAACTGCCAAGTTCGCTAATAACTGCACCTTCAGATCCCGTCACTGTCAGGCTCTAAAGGCACTACAATGGTTAGAATTTCCCCAACTACTTAATTACCATCAACTAATCATTGCCTACAATATTGTGAGACATCCGGATAGAACCCCAGCACTAAGTCACCTACTCACGCCCTACAAATCAAATTGTCCCCTTCGTTCCACTGACAAATCACTACTTTGTATCTCTAAGGCTAACACAGCAGGTAAAGCACTATTCTCCCATAATGCAGCTGAATCCTGGAATAACCTTCCCCTGCTTTATCTTCTACCTCCACTATTACGCTGTTCAAAAACTCACTTAAATTACACAATGAATTCCTGGCTATGTCCATGCATTACCTAACCTTAATTGTTTCTACCACCCCAGATAGCTTCACATCCAATTATACCTACTATAATTTTTCTACAGTAGCAGGGATTATATTTTCTGCTCAAGTTTCTAATATTTATACTAGCTCATGATGAACTTACACAAATTAATTTCTATAAGTAGTCTCCGTCAGTCTCTATAGTCAGTTGTAATGCTTATCTAGGGAAAATTTCTGTTTCTGTATCAAAAGTTGTATTTATCTAGTGTCAATTTTTGTTTTTGCATCAAAAGTTGTATTTTTATCTATTGTCAATTTTTTGTTTCTGTATAGATGATCATATTGTTATCATATTGTTCAAATATTAGTTTTTCTGTACTGAATGTGGAGCTTTTCTCCCCGGGCCTCCGCTATAAATGGACATGTCCAGTCAGTATCCCAGTAAACAAAATGTAAAATAAATAAAAATATAGTTTCTTTGTGCCCCTTACTGAGTCACTTTCCAGAAGCTGGTAGAGTACCTCCAATGCCCTATTCTTTACTATTGCAACTTCGTTCTTAGCTTCTTTGTTAGCCAACCAGTAGTCCTTCCTAGCCTGGTCAGTCTTTTCTATCTCCCACTTCTTCCTGCACTCCTTTCTTTTGATGACTTCCTGGACTTCTACATTCCACCACCAACTTTCCTTATGTACATTATTTCCATACCTGGTTGGCCACATATCTTATGTAGCCCTAACACGTGCTGTTTTAGGTGCTGCCATTCTGCTTCAACTCCACCCATTTCTTCCTCTTCCTAGGGTGTTAGAGCCCTGAGTAGTTCCTTGAACTGTTGTACTTTCTCTCCAGTCAACTTTCAGGTCTTCAGCCTGTATCTCTGTTGACATTAGAGCCTTCTTTGACCACTGCTTGCAGCTGATTGTGGCAACTAGTGGTTTATGCTGTGGGCTGACTGTTTTCACTGGTGATGACTTTGCAATCATGGATTCTACCCCAGTGCCTTTTCCTTACTAGGAAGAAATCTACCAGAGTTGCATTTTGACTACTCTTGTATGTGATCTCGTGATTGTCTCTTTCTGAACCATGTGTTGGCTACTATCAAGCCATCCTAGAATGGCTTCTCCTTTACTCCTGTTGCCCCATCCATGTGGACGCAGGCAGTCCTCATATCCTGTTCTGTCTGTCCCAATATGTGCATTCAAGTCACCCATTATCAACACCAATTCATGTTGTCCTGCTTTATCTAGTAGGTCATGCAACTGCTGTCTGAATGCACTCTTTTCCTCACTTTCACAACCCTGCTGTGGGGCATAGGCTGAGATTATGAATACTGCCCTATCATTACGCTGGAGTCTGACTGCCATGAGTCTGTCATTAATTCTGATGATATCCCTTACTGCCTTCTGAAGCCTCTCTCACCACAATTTCTACACCATTTCTAGCCTGCCCCCCACCCGAGTAGTAGACTATGGATCCCAAGCCAAGTGGCTTTGCTCCACTGCCCTTCCATCTAGTCTCTTAGATGCACAAGATGTTCATCCTCCTCCGTATCATCATGTCATCCACTTCCAAACAGTGTCCTGTCAGTGAACCTACGTAAGTGTAGCCATTCTTAGTTCATGTTTGGCAGGTTAATTGGTTTTATGTCCAGCTTTTGCTCAACAGCACCATCAGACGTAACCCAGGCTGGGCAACTAGCCAGTAGCATATTAACCCAGGGCTGTTGTGCTTTAGGACGGGCACATACTGGCCAATAGGGGCACATATACCCTTCCCACTGTTAGCAAGGGTCCCTGGCGTGGGTCAGAGTAGGTCAGGTCCTCAACCCACTTATCACTGGTAACTACTCATGCCCATTTTGGCAACATTAGTCAACATGACAATCACCTAGAGCCATATTTTACACCAAGTGGCTAGCCCTGCCATGGCATGCAGTCTGTGATCCGTGTTCTCCTATCTTGAGGATACTGCGCACCACAGTAGATGCCCAACGAGGTTGGTCTGTACAACTCTTCCTTCTATAGGGCAACAAGTAGAGTCCGTGCTGCTGCCCACAGCTCCATACATTGGCAAGTTTGAGATGGAAGCACTCAGCATTTTTTTTGGACATGAGAGAAACCCCACAGAGACACAGGGAGAACATGCAAACTCTAAACAGGCATTAGTCGGTGGTCAGGATTGAACCTTGAGCATGGGAGGTAAAGACCTTAACCACTAAGCCATCTGGAATCTTGAATCTCTTCAGGAAAAGTAGTACCACTTACCAAAAGCCACCTTAAAAGAAGGATTAGTCCAAACTGAACCCTGAGGCAGATCCAGTAAATTACACTTGTCCAGTGAAATTTGAGCACAAGTATTTACATGTTTGGGTTTCGGTTTCTTTTTGACAGGAAAAATGTGGTCAACAACGTTAATGGCAACAGCAGCTTCTCCGTGGATAGGCACAACATTCTGACTAAACAGAGAAGCCGTCCCCCCTGTTCCTTCTCCCAGGACCAACTACAGCTACTCTCCATTTCCCACTGTGGAGATCTCAACAGCCGCAGAGGTCAAGGCTAATCCACTGTCTAGTGACTGCAGGGGTTACACCATCAGTGGTAAAAGAGGAGTGGTCTGAGGAATAAGCTATGGCCATGGCAGAGTCATCCACTTGCAGCTGAGGCAAACTGCCAGCCTACTGAGGTGACAAAGGCCATTTGCTTAATTTTTTTTTTTTTTTGTGTGTGGTTTAGCAGGCCAACCATGGGATGGGTAGCATGTTCCATGGTCAAACTCAACAAGCATGCCTCTTTCCCAGGAAAAACCCACAGCAAGAGCCAGTAAATTCACTTTTTCACACAAAGACACAGCATAAAGTACTTTTATTTTACTTTTGCGGGATGATGGTATTTTAACACAACTTCTCTACAGAAAAATGTCTTTTTGCAATTACTTTAAACAACTTTTAAAACTTACAGGAAAAAAGAACACTTAACACATTTAAAGTCTTGACAGTCCATTAAAACAAGCTAGCATCTTAAAAATAACCTTCCTAAACAGGAAAGTATAATAAAACAGACATTCCTTTTAAAATGTGTAAGTTATTTCCCCCCCAACAGGAACTTACCTGCCTAGCAAAGGAACAGCACAATCAATGCTTAAAAGACCGCACAGTAGCACTCTCCAACAGCAGGAAAGCTCTGATGGGCTTGGCACCCAAACCTGTCTTTTTGGTTAGCTCAGCTTGAGAGGACAACCAATTTGGGCACATGGTAGGTGCCCTGCAACTCTGGAAGCTGGCCAGCTGTTGTATTCTTTGCAGGATATAACCTCTATAGCTAAGGATAACGCACGAGTGATCAATACGATAACCTAGTAGGATTTTACAAGTTAAACTGATGACTCAAAGCAGAACCAGATCTGTAAAATTGGATTAAAAAAGGCTAAATATCCATACCCCTGCAGACCTTAGATGTGGCTACTGGTTTTGCACCCTGAACATTTGTAAAAGACGGAACATGTACCAGTTGAACCTCAACAGTACAATAGCTCAAACTTGTGCCAAAACGTTCATAAAGACCCTGAAGGACAGGAGAGGTAACAGGAGATACCAATGTACTTGTCATAGGGTTGCCCAGATGGAAAATATATTTTCTTTCCTACACAACTTTTGAGTAAATTGCTTCCAAGAAGATGGAATAATGGAAACCACTCTCAGAATGATATAGCACTTCATAAAAGAACAGCAATAATACAATGGGCTGAAGTGCTCCATGTGCGGTGATTTAACTGTAGCAAGCAGCTACCTACAGTTTCCAAGAACAGCTTTTCAGTCTTCAAATTTGAAAGAATACCTGTTTATTGATTTACTTTATTTTTTTTATTTGCATCTCAGCTTTCTGTTGGGGGGGGGTCATTTCAGGGAACTGCACAGCGCGCCATATGACACTATGATCCTGACACTATATACTACAAATACCATCATAGGGCTACCCACTGATGTAGTGGAAGTCTGTGATTTGAACTTGGATTCAAGCTGTCAAGAATTCCCTCTATTGACTGCAGTATTTTATCAAGGAGATCTCTCGCTGGGGACTTCCAAGATGGCTGCACATTGAGTAACAGATTCATTTCACAGTGTGAAAACAGAAACTCAGAAAATAGAGCCTGTAAACTCATATTTTTTGGGTAAATTTCAATAACTGGCAACTAAGTACACTGCTTGGTTGCCAGCTAAAATAAATTCAGAGAACCGGAAAGAAAATTAATCACAAATGGGGAGAAAAAAAACACTGACTGGGAAGAATTCGGCAGCTGTTCAGCAAAAAGCAATGCAAGTTCCAGCTTTGGTGCAAGACATGACTTCCAGTAACCTAGACAAAAAAATAAGTCAAATGTACTTGAAGCTGAATAAAATAAAATACTGATTGAGTACATCAACTGAAATAATGAAAGGCTGGCAAAAATGGAAGAAGCTTTAAACAAATATTCAAATGAAGTGATAAAACTGCAAAAAAATCAAAGGTCAAAATAAAGAAAAGGCTGGCTGAATATGAAACTGCTCAAAAAGAGACGTTTCAAAAAAATAATATAATTAGAGGGCAGAGCTTGTAGGGAAAACCTGGAATTTTCTGCTGTACCACAGAAGCTGGAAGGAACAGACTGTATATATTTTATGAAAGCACAAATAAGCAACTGGACTGGTTATTCCACAGCAGGAGTCGTTAACTGAAAGGACACTGTATGTATGTTCCAAACCTGACCATGAGAAAACAACCTAGACCTTCAATAGTAAAGATGCAATCCTACCACCAGGAGGAGCTGATTCTGACAAAATTGTGGCAGAAGGACAAAGTACTAAAAGTGGGAGACGGTGTGTTTGTGGAAAATGATTACTCATTGTACACCAGGCAGAACAGGAGGAGTAAGTTTACTCTAATCAGGGAATGTTGAGAAGCAGGCATGAGATTTCAACTGCTGTACTCTGCTATCTTCAGAATATTCTTTCCTGGAAGGACAAAATCATTAAGAGTTGACTCAAAGAACCAGGAGTATATTGGATATGAATCAGAGATGGGACATGACAGATGAAGATTGACAGGAATAAAACCAGCAAATCAGAAACTGAAACAAATGTGGGATTACAAAGCATTAATTATAATTGTGAAACATGACAGAAGAAAATCTGGAAATATTGGAC
The DNA here is from genome assembly GCF_019279795.1 of Protopterus annectens. Lineage (NCBI taxonomy): Eukaryota > Metazoa > Chordata > Ceratodontiformes > Protopteridae > Protopterus > Protopterus annectens. Next base: position 16,973,604 of record NC_056751.1, read on the forward strand.
TTTTTTGACTTTGTTAAACTTGTAGGGGAGTCTAAAGTATACATCCTACTTCATGTTATTAATGCTTGAAGAACACTAAGGGGAGGGGAAAAGGAGGGAGAGAATTAACTAAGTAAAACAAAATGTTGTTTTAACAGTAGTATTTTTATAATGCATGATATAATCTGCATGCTATAAAGTAAAGTTTTCTCAATTACTTTCATGTATGATGGGGATACTGAAGTAAACAGGTGCCCTTGTTTTTTTGCCCCTCTTTCTCCTTGTTCATTTTTAAGAAACGTAGGTACTGTAATGTAAAAAAGAATAAAAGTCTGGTCAAAAAAGCATGATTCAAGAAAAATGTATGTGATTTTTTTTCTCATTCTTACATAGGGGAATGACTGGATTAAGGCTCGGCTTGATCTAGTAATAAGTTTTAAGAGAATGCAAATAAAAATTGAATATAATAAAGCTTTCCTCTGGCAAAGAAATAAATACTTGAAGTAACTCTGTACCTGGTTCTCATGTGTCCATGCAGAATATCTGATAAAGAGCAATAAAAACAGGCTACTTCTTTCTTTCAATGGCTAGGAGATGATGTTTTTTGAAAGCATTCAAGTGTTCTCCCAATCCGGGAGAGCAATAAAGGTAAGACAAAACTGGACAGCACTGTAGAAGCAAAGGATGCACCATTCGTTTTAGCGTGGATGACCTTCCTTTTAGGTTAACCAAAGTCTGTAAGCGTGGCTATCACAGTTTGGGACAATTGTTCCTATTAGGAGGGTACAACTTCAATATCGGAAGATATACATAGTTTTGTACGTTAATATTAAGTAGTAGGTTTTAGGGGTGTATTGGCATGTATTTGCTTTTTTTTTCTTTTGAGGGCTTTCAATAAAAAAAGTTAAGTACTCACCATAACTATGCATCTGTGTTGTACATTTTCATACTTCCTGGGTATAGCCTTCTTTATTGTCTAATTTGGTAACGAAAACCGGTAAATTGATCACCTGACTGATATCAGTTTTAGCTGTAACTTCTGGTAGAAGGGTAGGATTAGTGCATAAAGTAACTATGTGAAAAAAAATCTAATATGGTGGTTTTGAAGAAAGTGCTTTGAGTTCAGAAAATTGTCTTGCTGAAGTTATGGCTACCAGAAAGACCATTTTCCATGAGAGAAACTTAAGGTCTACTTTAACTGGAGGTTCAAAAGGTGAATTCACCAAAGTCTGTAATACCATAGTCAGGTTCTAAGGTGGAGTGGGGTGTCTAATTGGGGACCAACAAATGCTAGTGTTACAGAACAGGGGGAATCTCAGAACAAGAGGAGCAATTGCAAAATGCTAAAAAAGGATGATCTCAATAATATGCACAAGTTTAGAAAGATTGCTGTTAAGCAACTGTTTCAGATAAGAACTCCAGAGCACAAAAAATGTTATCACAGTGACTCAGGCAACAGAAAGCAGGAAGAGCTGTTGCCAAGCTTAGGGAGCCTATAACAAAGGAAGATAAAAGATCTTGTAGAGGTACTATAAACATTTCAGAAATATTTATGAAGGCCTGTACAAAGTAGAGAAATATGGAAATCAAGAAAAGGTACAAATGGAAATGTTTATGGAAGAATTAAATATGCCAAGATTAGAGGTAGATGAGGCTCAATTATTAAAAATTAGGATAGGAGGAGATGAGATAAAATGGTGATGTATAACCAATCCGCAGGAAAGCCCCAGGAATAAATGGTATTCCCATGGAAGTTTGGAAGCTAGGAGGGAAAAAACAAAGATCTGGAAAGTTTTCTTTAATAGCATTTTAAGAGGAGGAGAAGCACCAACATCTTGGATGAAAGTGGTGGTGGCTGTAATACCTAGAGAGGGTAAAGACCCATCAGATCCAGCTTTGTACAGAACCATTTCAATCCTAAATCATGATTATAAAGTGTTTATGGATATAATGGCTAAAAGAATGGCAAAGGTGATGGCAAAATTGACAGATATGGATCAATGTTGTTTTGTTGGGGGAGGCAAACATTTAACATTAACAGAACATTGATGATCCAGCTAGAAGCAGAATGTATGAAAATACCACTGTTGTTGTTGGGTCTTGATGCTGAGAACGCATTTGACAAGAGTAAGCTGGGAGTTTACGAGCAAAGAAATGGAAGCATTTGCATTCCCTAATAAAAGTATAAAACTGATTAGGAGGATATATGAGGAACAAGAAATGACAATTAAATCAGGTGGGTTCCTCTCTGATAATTTGTGTTCGAACAGAGGAACCAGACTGGGTGTCTTCTTTCCTCTGTTATATTCATTACATTTAGAAATACTGGCAAAAAAATAATGGACTCAGAAATTCAAGGATATAATTGCTATGATAGTCAAGAAAATCTGGCTATTTGCAGATATTTTATAGCCGATAAAACCAGGAAAGGACATTTCAATTTTTAGGAACATTTTGATGCAGTTTAAAATCTTTTCAGGATACAAAACTAATGAAGCTAAAACAAAGGCAACATCTATAAATTATGTATCCACACATAAATTGGTTTAGCAGTATCTATATTTATGGGCCATTATAAAACAAAGTACTTTAGGACTATGGATTAAAAAGGATTCTGATGTGGCAGCTAAAGATTTGTGTGAAGAGACTAAACAAAAGATAATACAAAAACTGAGAAATTGGAAGCTCTGTTATATGGATATGGATAGTAAGATGCAAGCAGTTAAAATGTTTTTAGTCCCTTTAGTTTTATACATAGATCAGGCAAACTTTTTATCAACCAGAAGAGAAGTTGTGGGTAGCAATTAATAAAAAGCTGACTTATCTGGGAGTGGAAGACAGCAAGTGGGATAAGGTGATTCTTCCAATTGAACAAGGCGGTTTGGGATTATCTGAGGAGTATTTCAGAGCTACACATTTAAGACTCCTACACACAGCACAAGCAGAAACATATAATTCTAAGTGGAAAGAGCTGATGATGAAACAGGAGGGAAGCTCAAGAAACAAGGAGACACTGGGATTTTGGATGCAGATCTTTAAGCAGAATAATAACCATACAGAATATTACATTTAATAAGTAGCAGAAATTATTCTAAGAACTAAGCCAACATGGGAATGGAGAAAGGAGATTCTGCTGATAGGGATGACTGTGATTAGAGCTGCAGACAATAGGCAAGAGGGGGCTGGAAATTACTGGAGAAAACTGGCAAAAGAACCAAGGTACTGGCAGCAAATAATTAGAGAGGGAAAAATAACAGAATGGGAAGAGGCCAAGCATTTACTTGGATTGCAAGCTAGAGACTGCCTTCTTCATCAAGGACAGATACAAGAGTATAGGCAAAGAGAGAGAAAGAAATAAGGGGATTCTAAGTGAAAAACCAGCACTGGTAAAGCTTTTAGTAAAATCTAGAACAGAAGCTTCTGTTAAAAAAGGAATAATTAGTAAAACATACAAAATATTGCACGATAACTGTAAGAATCTATCAGAAGTTAGAAAGGATTGGGAAGAGAATGGATAAGCAATTCACAAAGAAACAATGGGAGGATATATGTTATGTCTTACAAATATGCAACAAAGTCTACGACGATTTAGGATCTGTGCTTGGAAGCGTTTACATAGATATTTGTATAGCCCGGGTAGACAGCAAATGCTGGAGGTGTGATAGGGAAGAAAGAAGTAATTGGGGAAATATTTTCTAGGAGTGTAATCAGTTGGCAGACTGAAGATTCCCTGCAGACCACTTTGTCAGAGATACTGGGTGAGCAAACTGGTGTTACTAAGGAAATTACTTTATTTTTTAAAGATATGATACAAAATCGGAATTGTCTAGACATAGTACGGCCTTGCTAGTTTTAAATTATGGTAGCTGCCAAGAAGCAATTACTAGAAAATGGAAATCAAAGCCTAAACCAACTGTACAAGAAATAATGAATTTAGTAACAGAGCTAAAACAACTGGAATTAGGATCTTTAGAAAAGGGTAGGAGCAAATTGCACAGAAAAAAAAACAGGAATTGTGGGAAAAAATGCATGCAGAGAAGGAACAAAGTTTAAAAGAAGGCAGGATTTGAATGAGCTATGTAATGTCTGAAAACGACTGGATAGATCATAACTGATGTATATTGTTTGCAACTAAAATTATGTCAATATGGTTTGTTTTCATTTATGCCTATATTATATGTGATAATTTAATAAAGACATTTCTTGTTCTTAAAAAAAAAATCTCCCATTGGAAATATAATCTGTGTGAGACATTTGAGTGCACCTACAGACAAATTGGGGAATGCAAAAACTCTCTATTCGGGCCTGTTCAGAGCTCTTTACTCTGTCTTGAGGATTTTGACTGGTGACTGTAAAATAAGATTCTTATGACTGGTGACTGTAAAATATTAGTTTGAGGGATGCAGCAGAAACCAAAATATTGGACTCTGGTGTCTCCACTTAAAAACAGTGTTTTGGGCAATGAAAAATGCAGTTTCTTTTACTTGAGACAACACCAACAATACTAAGATCAGTGGACTAAATCTTGGAATATCACCCTATATTTGGGGAAACAGTCCATTAGGATTGCTCAGGCAGGTGTCAGGCTTGTTGCAATTATCTCTGCAAGTATATATAGATAGCATTTGAGCACTCTCTCCTCCTCAATTTATAGATGTCGTCAAACTCTTTTCCACATAGAGCCGACAGCTGTGATGCTGCCCTATTTTATTCTTCTATATCATTATTTTTACAGGGAGATTCAAGTGTATTTTGACTTTACACTCACACTTTCTAGATCTTTCTGTGGAAAGGAGCTTAAAAAGAGGTGTATGTTGAAACACCTTTTTGAAGAACCAGAGCTAGAAGACAGACATGCAGGAGAGGGGCAAGACCACACCTGATGAATACCGTAAATACCACAGCAGACCATGTGGAAACAGACTAGGGGAGAAATGTACTGGTTCACTAGGATGAAGCAAAGGTAGGGTGAAAGAGTAAAAGACAGGAATCTGGAAGCCAGCTATACCATGTAAGTAACTCTGTAGTAAAAGGGTAATGGAGGTACTAGTAAATTTACTACTTGCTAATCAGGTAGGTCCATATCCTAATGTACAAGAGAGAAGCTACTAGCATGATTAAAGGCTATACAGCATTTCCTGCTGGAATCAACCATTATCATTAAAACATTTGCTTCTGCAAAGTTGTTAGCTTTTTTCTTTTCTCTCATTGCTGACTACTACATTTCCATGGAGATGAGCTGTCTGTAGGTGAAAACAATATCTAAAGTTATGAGCATTCTTTGATGAGGAAGATGCAAAATTTAAACGTACAAGATCAAACAGTTCAATGAAAAAATAAAGATTGAAATTACTGGAAGTGAATAAAGTGTATAATTTAGTTTTCTCTAAAAGAAAGCCAGCGCACTTTCAATTAGAGCTAAAAGTTAATGTTTTCTGAAAGCATGCAAGCTGTTTTTTCACTTCTGGGAGGGGAACAGAGTTAAGGAAAGAACAGACAGAAATCAGTGTAAATGAGAGCACAAGCTGTAACATGCAATTTTAGGTTAGGTAATGCCTGTGGGTCCAGCTGTCAATTTTGGGCAATTGTTCCTATCTTAAAGGTTCTTAGGAGATTACTTCACTGATGTCTCAAGAGCCTAACCAGTTTAACTCAGATTTTATGCAATTTTCTATCCCTAGGGGAAAGACAACAAAGGTCAGCAAGCGGGGTTTGACTTTTTTTTGTTTACGGACTGCCTCTGTCCATAAGGTACATGTGCACCACCCTAGGAGTGAATCTGTGATTTTCCATTCACTGGTCCAGATGTGTTTGAAGATGGTCAGGGGAAGGGCTATGCATCAGGTGAACAGAAAGCCTAATCCAGAGGAGGGATAATGTCTGGGACACGTATATGTCTCTCCAGCATGATCTATTCACCAGTGTAACTAAGGAGATTATTGTTTTGAGCTGGGACACTGGATCCAAATTGCCTATATACAACAGGCCTTGTTACGTTTAATTTTGATAGTTGCCAAAAAAGCAACTTCTAGAAAATGAAAATCAAAGTCTGAACCAACTGTATTTTAAATATTAACAGAGAGATCTGGAAATGGGATCTTTAGAAAAAGGAAACGGCAAATTACATAGATGTTCAAGAGAAGAGAGGTTTAAGGGAAGGCAGGAACTGAACAATTTACATAATGCCAGATTGACAGTTATAAAAAAAGAACATACATGTATAATGTATGAAACTGGAAAATTTAATTTGGTTTGCTCCGTTTTCTTTTATATTCATGTATGTATGCTTATGTCTTAAGTGATAATTTAACAGAGGTGTTAAAACAAAGAAAATGTATAATGCAAAGGACTAATTTGGACAGAAAATTTAAGTATCACTTTAAGCTAAGCACATACAGTATTCCATTTTCTCTTTGGTCCCATTTCCCAACTGTAGTTGTAAAATCAGTAACATCTTGAAGTAGCAACACAAACAAGTCCACTTTCTAAGGGGGCCTTTAAATTATAGTGGTCAGTGATCAGTACATCACCCCCTGCTACACTATCTTAGCAAAACAAGAAAGGATAAATGTTTAATATGTATGAGCAAAAAATAAAAAGTACATACGGAAATATGTGTTGGCAGGTTGCTTGACCATGATTACTGAACATTCCAACTTTTCTGTGCTGTCGTTTTTGACTTTCAGCCAAAGGGAATAGTTTCCAAATTCTCCAAAATTGTAATGAACACTAAAAAAAAAAAAAAAAAGAAAATCAGTACCAAAGATGGTGGTAAGGTAGTCCATGCAAGCATGTAAATACTTAAAAAGGCGAAAGAATTAAAGATAAAATACTTAAGTCAACACAAATCATATCTCTCAATTGTTCATGATTCTGACTCATCATGTGTCCTTCCCAAAAAACAGTGAGACTTTGAGAAAAGGATGATGGATCATAATTAACAGATAATGACATTCATTAGTTACAGACTTCTTTTTCTTCAGAAAAAAGTTATGTTCTTTCCATAATGCTCCATCTGTGTTGTTCATCTTCATTCATTCATTACTGATGGGTGTCGGTCCCATCCTCGGAACAGAGTCGGCCTAATAACAAGCTCGTGCCAACCAAAAAGTTCTCGAGCTAAGCTTTACCCATAGTGCCACTCTCCTTGTTACTTCAGACTGAGTGTGCCCTTGATAAAGAAAGCAGAGTTTTTTTTCTGAGCAGGTCCCCTAATGTGGGATTTGGACCAAATCCAGACCTCCAGGAGCCCCTTGGAGGGGGAAGGAGGGTGGGATATAATGAATGAAGATGAACACAGACGGAACGTTATGGTAAGAACATAACTTCTTTATCTGATGTTGTTAATCTTCATTCATTCCTTACTGATGGGACAGAGTCCCTAGCTACTTAATGTCTTGGGAGGCCCTTATGAAAAGATGTTCCGGAGTACTACTGAACCAAAGGATGCACTCCCTCTGGAGACCAAATCCAACTTGTAATGAATGATAAGGGTATGAGGGGTAGCCCAAGTTGCAGCTGCACTGATCTCATCCATTGAAGCCCTTGCGTGAAAAGCTACAGAAGTCGACACTGATCTGTTGGAGTGTGCTTTGACTTTGCTCATTGGTGGAATTTGATTATGTTGGTAGACAAAACATATACAATTTCTCAACCACTTAGAGATGGTCAGAGTTGCCCAATTTAGGACCTGAATAGGAAATAACTGGTCTGATTTAGTTCTGTCCATATAAAATCGTAACTGTCTATGTACATCCAGCAAATGAAGGCAGTATTCTTCTTTGAGTAGTTTGGGAAAAAAGACCGGTAGGTCAATGGTCTGGTTAATTGTCAATGCTAAACTAATTTTGGGCAGGAAGGAAGGGTTAGTCCGGAGTGATAATCTGTCCTTATGAAAGACGATGTAAGGGCGCTTTATGCACAAGGCCTGAAGCTTGGACATGTGTCTTGCTGAGGTGATGGCTACTAAAAATAGGGATTTCCGGGATAAGAACTTTATATCGCAAGTGTCAGCAGATTCGAAAGGTAATAGTGTCAGGGACTGCAGTACTAGTTTTAAACTCCAAGGTATGAGCAGTTCTTTGAAGGGTGGTCTGATAACCCTTTTCAAGAAGATTGTACAGAGACGATGGGAAATTAAGGATGAGTCTTGGAATCCATTAAGGAAGTTTGAGATAGCAGCCAAATGTACTCTAATGGTGGAGGCTGCTGCTCCTGAATGAAGAAGACCTGACAAATAATCCAAAGCCATACTAACAGGAGCTGAGCAAGGGTCTAATTCTCTCTGTCGGGACCAAATAATGAAGCTCTTCCACTTGCTAAGACAGATTCCCCTGGTGGGTGGTTTATGTGAAGCCAGAAGAATGTTACTTACCTGGGTAAGGTTATTCTGCCTGGCAATTACTGGAAATGGAGAAACCAAGATGTCAGCTTGAGACTGGATATGCCTGAGCGAATTAACCTCTGCAGTTGTGAGATTAATTCCAGAGATGGATCCAGAATCCCTGTGGTTGGCATACTAGGCGAGGCCAAAGGAAGGGAAACCAGATTTGTCGGGGCCAGCAGGGTGCAATGAGGATTACTCTGTTTCTCAGCCGAAGTGCCTTCTTTAGAAATTGTGGGATCAGGGGAAGGGGCGGGAAACCATACAGAAATACTGTGAGCTAATCGTGTATTAGAACGTCCCTCGGGTATCCTCCTGCGGGGGAATTAGGGCAAAGTAGCTGCTGCATTTGTGATTTGCTGGACAGGGCGAACAGGTCGCAGCAAGGCTGGCCCCAGCAGGTAAAGATTTTCGCCGCTACGGTTGAATTGAGTAACCACTTGTGAGGCAGGAGGATACATCTGCTCAGTTTGTCGGCTATCATGCTGGAATTCTTGGGAATGTGCATTGCTATTAGAAAATAGTTGGAAGCTACCACCCATTGCCAAATTCTCATGGCCTCTCAACACAATGGGTAGGACTTGGGTCCTCCTTGTTTGTTGATGTACCAGACCACTGACAGGTTGTTGGACTGGATAGCAATTGTTCTTGATGGGAGGAAAGACTGGAATGTTTGCAACAGTAGAAGCACTGCCCTCAGTTCTAGAACACTGACATGCAGATTGGCCTCCATGGCTGACCAAGTGCCTTGGACCATCTTTCCCGGAAAATGCCCCCCCCCCCCCACCACTCTATCAGGGAAGCATCTGTGGTCACTTTGGCCTTGGGCTGAGATGGGAAGAAAAGGCAACTCCATGGGTCTTTTTCTGGCTTCATCCCCCAAGTTAAATCTTGTTTGCATCACTTTGTTATGTGAATCAGAAAGGACATAGGATGGTGCAAAAGGGACCTCTATGTTAGCAGGAGCCACTAAAGAAGTCTCATGTGTAGCCTCGCTAGGGGAACTATTGTAATTGATGCTGCCATTGATCCTAAAAGTTGAAGGACAGCCCGAGCTGTAACCTTGCCTTGAGACAGTATCACCCAGAGTTGGGACCGCAGTCTTTCTAATCTGTGATACGGCAGGGAGACTAGGCAAGACTGGGTATCGAAAGTTGCTCCCATAAATTCCAAGGTTTGAGAAGGAGTTGATTTGCATTTCTCCCTGTTTATAGAGATTCCTAGGTATTTTTACTAGTTTCAGGGTGCAGTTTAAGGTTGTAACCAAGTAGTCGCTTGGTGGGGGTGGTAAGGACCCAGTCATTAAGTACGGAAATATTCTGAATCCTTGCAGTCTCAAGTGGGCTGTTACCACTACCATGCATTTAGTGAACACTCTGGGGGGTGTAGAGTCTCCAAAGGGCAGCTCCAGAAATTGCTAAGGATTGGCTCCCAGCCGGAAGCAAAGAAATCTGGAGCATTTGTCCATTTTTATGTGGGAATACGCATCCTGATCTATTGAGCACATCCAAATGTCTTTCTCCAGGAAGGATAGGATAGAGTGAACTGTGACCATCCAGAATTTTGTTTGGTTGACAAATTTGTTCAGAATGCTGAGATCCAAAATTGGTCTCCAGTCCCCTGTCTTTTTTGGAACTAAAAAGAACCTCGAGTAAAATCTGGATCCTATTTGGTCTGGTGGGACTGTTTGGATGACTCTTTTTTGAGACAGCTTTCTTATCTCTTGAGCTGCGGCTTCCCTTTAACTGGGTGGAATGCCAGGAATTTGTCTTGATGGCTTTGGGCAAATGCTGAAAGGTATGTGATCACCTCTGGCTATAATATTCTGTACCCAAGAATCTGTGGTTACTGCTTGCCAGGCAAGGTGGTGCAAAGAGAAACATCCCTCGACTGCTTCCAGAGGAAAGCAATCGGGTCGCTCTTCAGGAGTGCTGGTGGTGCTGTCCAGAGAAAGAATTTCTGGATCCCTGTTAACGCGGACCCCCTCTGCCTCTGTAGGGGTGTCTTCCTGATGAGTTTACCCCCTGTGCCCCGGGGAGTAAACTCGCCACAAGTGACACTGAAAGGACCCTGGGATTTCTTGTGCCACATCTTTCCACTCCTCTGATTCCTAGAGTAGGATAGTTGAGGGGTGGAAAAATGTATGCTCACAGCAGACAGGGTCTTGCCATCCTTTTCACAACTGGCTAACGTGTCTTTCACTTTTTGGCCAAAAAGGGAAGAAGCTTCCACTGCAGCATTAAGAAAGAAAGACTTAAAAGGGTCCACAAAGTCAGAAAGGTGCATCCAGGCATGACGTCTCATGAAAACGCCTGAACCTGCAGCTCTATCCACTCCTTCGGTAGCGTGAGGGATTAACCACATGGACAAGTTGGATATAGATTCCAGGGTCGCAAGCTGCAAGGCAACTTTGCCCCATACCTAGTCAGAAACTGCTTCTGCTGAGGTTCCGGAGAGTTACGAGATTAGGTCTCTATGAAGCCTAGTAAAATGTGCCAAGTAATTTAAGGACCGAATGGCAAAGGTCTAAGAGGCAAACACCCAACTCCCCAACCGGTCCACTGCCCGAGACTCCCAATTTGGGGGCTGGACAGACTCTCCTCGGCGAGCTCTTTCCTAGTGGCCGCTGTTGCCAACACCATAGCATCTACTAGTAGGCCAAATCAAACCAAGATACATCTCACAGCCAAAGTCCTCCAATACGAAAAATACAATTTATTCACAGTAAAAGGTTAAGCGCTTTAATCAATCGACTTCATCAGAACCATGACTACATACAAAACCATTACTTAAATATAAAAACCTTAATCATAATTGGATAACCTAATAACCAATAATTAAAATGATCTGTCCTTAAAGTGGAAATTCCAACTACAAAAAGTAATGTAATGGATAAAAACAATAGCATACTATATGTTGCTTTAAAAATATTCACACAGAATACAATAACGAATGTATATATAAAACCCCTATGTTATACTAAAAATGTTAGCTGTATCAGGAACACCACAAGGACGTACATATTGTGCATGGGTGATCTGAAATAACCCTAACATGAATAATAACACAGTTGTCCCACAAATTGGAATGCTGTTAATAATAAAGCTGTTGGTACATAATCAAATAAATACAAATACATTATAATTTATAAGACCTAAATTTCAGCTCTGATTTAATGCTAACATGATCATTAAGCCCAGGTGGAACAGTAGCATTTAACTCTAACTGCCATCTAGCTTCAGCCCTAAGGAGTTGATTGGTCCAATCACCCCCTCTGATATCTTTACCTATTACTTCCAAAATACCGAACTGAAAAAAGTGTTCAGGAAAAGATTTAATATGCTTAAATAATGCATTCTTTTCATCATGTTTAGAAATATTGTATAGGTGCTCATAAATTCTTCTACATAGCTTCCTTTCCGTCTTTCCCACATAATAATGCTGGCATGACTGGCATATTGCCAGGTACACAACTCCAGATGTATTACATGTTCTTATCCTAAACCTGACTTCAATATTATAAGGGCTCAAAACTACCGAAGGGGTACAAATAATGTGTTTGCAATACTCACAGGCACCACACTTTGTAGTCCCCCTATTATTAACTTTCTTTATCTGTCCATGGTTCTCAAATAGACTTTTTAAATTCCTGTTTACCCTATAGGTGAAAGAGGGTTTGTTACCAACACATGTCCATAAGTCCTGATTACACTTAAACATATTCCAATTATTGCTAATAGTATTTTTAACAAAAGCTGAAGTTTCTCCCTCGATCAACACCATAGATTTTGTATAATCTACCCTATTATTATTTGCTACTACAGGGGTAGTGTCAGTGGTACCGAGTAGTGGTTTAAATCTGGAACCCCATTCATTAACCACTTGTTCCTTAATAACTTTTACAAACTTTAAAGGATAACCCCTTGCTCTAAACATATCCATCAATTTATCTGTTTCAAAAATAACAGAATTAATGTCAGAACACATTCTTACTACTCAAACCATTTGGCCCTTCACAATATTTCTCTTAAAATAATAGGGATGACAACTAGAAAAAGCCAAATAGTCATTAGAAAATGTCAGTTTTCTATATATGCAAGACTGAAAACACCCCTTATCTAAATCTTTGTACAAGAATACATCTAAATAATTGATATTAGAAAGTCCGAAGGAACCAGTAAATTTGAAATACTCACATTTATCATTTTAAAAATCCATAAATAGTTCGTGATAACCATCTTTCTTCCATAAAATAAATCATCTAAGAATCTAAGATAAACCAACCATTTATCTGAAAAATTACTCAGAAAAATAAAATTACTTTCCCACTTATACATAACCAAGTTAGCAAAAAGAGGGGCACAGCTATTTCCCATGGCTACTCCAACAACTTGCCTAAAAAATTCCCCTTCAAACATAAAGAAATTGTTTTTTAAAATGATTTCCATCAAAACCATAATGAAATTAATCATAGTGTTACATTTGTTAACCGGGAGAGTCCGACTGGATACAAGTCCATTTTCAGCGGAGGCCCGGGGAGAAAAGCTCCAGGTACATAACAGACATATGAACATTGTTAATGCAAAAAAGGAAGATAGTTGAGTTCTAAATACAATATAAAGATACATCACATCTTGGGAAAAAAATAACAGCAGCATATATAAAAAAAACATAGGTCAGTTACAAAGGCGAGGCGCCTTGTTAAAAAGCGGTTAAGGATAGTGAGGTAAGAGAATGGTAAATGATAGTGGTTAATCAGGTTTGGAACAGGGACATTGCCAGAGAGTATTGAGATGGGGTTTAAGCTTTTTTTTGAATTGTAGGAGTGAAGGTTCTGAGGTGAGCATGGTCGGTAGGGAGTTCCACATTTTACCTACAAAGTTTGAGAATAGAGAATCCCCAGCAGAATTATTGGCTTTGGTAGTTTGAGCTAAGATCTTATTGGAGGAGCGTAAAGATTGCAGGTTAATATAGGGGTGAATGATGTTTTTCAGAGCTGGTGTTTTCTCTGGGTGATGCAGTATCTGGTGAGCCGAGTTGGTTGAAATGGAGCTGGCTGGAAAACTCTAACCACCCTAGTTGCTTCAAGTTAGTGCAGTGGTGCGTTCTAAAGGTGGAATTTGTGGCAAATCTAGCTATGTGACTGTAACAAGAAGCAAGTTTGTTAAGGGTTGTCTTGTTTAGGTTTGTAAAGAGGGGGGAGGCATAGAAAAGAGTTGATAGTAGGTGTGTGCTGGCAATTGTAATTTTAGCGTGAGGAGTGAGAAAGTGTTTTACTTTATAGAGAGAGCCAAGCTTTTTATTGACGGTTTTGATGGTAAGATTGAAATGGGTGTCAAATTTAAGGGAGTTATCAATGATAACACCTAATAGCTTTGTGTGACCTTCTGGTGATATAGTGATTCCATTGGAGGATGTAATAGAGAAGGTGGTGGGAAGAGTCTTGTTAGTGGGTGAGAAAGTAAGTAGTTTTGTTTTGTTGGGGTTGAGAACTAGTTGACGACTTGAGAACCATTTTTCTATTAGGTTGAAGGTGTCTTAGGTTGAAGCAGTGAGGTCTGCCAGGTTGGAGGCAGTGCTGATGATAGTCGAATCATCTGCATATTGAATGCTTGTGGCATGGGGGGTGATTGTGGGCAGGTCATTAACAAAGATGGTGAAGAGAAGAGGGCCAAGAATAGATCCTTGGGGAACTCCAAGTGTAACAGGTAGACATGTGGATAATTTGTCCTGCCACAGAACAGCCTGTTGCCTATTGGACAGGTTGGATTGGAACCATTTCAGCGTGGAATTGCCGAGTGATAGTTTTTTTAATGTATGGAGGAGTTGAATGTGGTTCACCATATCAAAGGCCTTGGAGAGGTCTAAGAAAAGAGCAGATGATAGTTTATTATTGTTTCTGAAGTTATTGATGGTATTAGAAAAGGATAGTAGGGCTGATGTGGTACTGTGATTTGGCCTGAAGCCATGTTGGGAGTTGGCTAGAATTTTATTTTTGGTGAGGTGTTCCATCAGTTGTTTGTGGACACAGCATATTAAATCTTTTCCTGAACACTTTTTTCAGTTCTGTATTTTGGAAGTAATAGTTAAAGATATCAGAGGGGGTGATTGGACCAATCAACTCCTTAGGGCTGAAGCTAGATGGCAGTTAGAGTTAAATGTTACTGTTCCACCTGGGCTTAATGATCATGTTAGCATTAAATCAGAGCTGAAATTTAGGTCTTATAAATTATAATGTATTTGTATTTATTTGATTATGTACGAACAGCTTTATTATTAACAGCATTCCAATTTGTGGGACAACTGTGTTATTATTCATGTTAGGGTTATTTCAGATCACCCATGCACAATATGTACGTCCTTGTGGTGTTCCTATGATACAGCTAACAGTTTTAGTATAACATAGGGTTTTATATATACATTCGTTATTGTATTCTGTGTGAATATTTTTAAAGCAACATATAGTATGCTATTGTTTTTACCCATTACATTACTTTTTGTAGTTGGAATTTCCACTTTAAGGACAGATCATTTTAATTATTGGTTATTAGGTTATCCAATTATGATTAAGGTTTTTATATTTAAGTAATGGTTTTGTATGTAGTCATGGTTCTGATGAAGTCGATTGATGAAAGCGCTTAACCTTTTACTGTGAATAAATTGTATTTTTTGTATTGGAGGACTTTGGCTGTGAGGTGTATCTTGGTTTGATTTGTTTGGCAGTGTTACACCTGTATTGGCACCCGTTCCTTTTGTTTAGTGTTATCTACTAGTAGGCCTTTGGACCAGTGTGGACTTTCTTCAGGCGGGGACAAAATTTTGTCCGGCCACCGGGAGATTGGTTCAACAGTATCAGAACTCTTCCATGTGCACTGCACGATGAGTTGGACTAGTTAGTCTGCAGGAGAGGTCACCCAAAAATTAGAGGGTTGAGCATGAAAAGCCTGCAAGAATACAGACTCCTCAGAGGAGGGGTTGGTGGACTTCCAGTCTCCCCACTGCTTTAAAATTTCTAGCACGTCTCCAAAGGAGATGTCTTCAGGGGGCAACTGTGGGGACCCCTCCCCTTCATCGAAGTGCATATTTTCGGTGACAGACTCTTCGGGGGACTCCATGCGTTTCCTCTTGCATGATCTTTTACGTGGTACCTCTTCAGCGGGAACTTCTGACGAGGACGCCGAAGAGAGGGGACCCTGCGTTAGGGTAGCTTGAGGCTCTTGTGCTCAGTGTCCCGATGTGGTGGCCCAAGTCAGCTGCAGTTCAGAGGGAGGACATATCTGGTATTCCGATGACAATGGTTTGCCTACAGAGGCAAGGGCCCTCTCCATCTCTTGGAAAGCTGGCCCACCTGAAGAGGGATGGGAGCCCAGAAAAGAGAAGGACAACCTCTGAATTGGGGGTCACACCCCACTCCGACGAGCCTATTCCCAAGGAAGGAGACCCAACAGGACTTGGTACTGCCAAGACTCCCAGAATCACAGTAGATGGTGCCGTAGAAAAAAAAAATCAGCGCCTTACTAGGGGTCAAAGAGCCGGCAGCCCAGTCACAATCCCAAGGATGGCTCGACTCCAGATGAGCCGATGAGCAAAGGTTCGGCTCCAGAACCATGGTGAGGTCCACCTGTGTAACCGAGGTGGGAATCGGAATAGGTGTCGGTGCCGGGTGCTTTGATACCTGCAAGGAGGTCAAAGGCAGAGAATATGTAGGAGTCTGTGGAGAAAAAGTACAGTTTTGTACCTACCATAAATGTAGATGTCCGATAGGTATGCATCTGCAGTCCTAACATATGGGTTGTCCTGCCTCAGGCAGCCCTTCGGTCGGCCGGATTCCAAAGTCTGGGTCTGGCCTCGGCTGATGTCGCACTTCACCCGACGTCATAGCTGCTGTGGTATAAAGGCATTAGCCGACGCCATTTTCCTCAGTGTTTCTTGCCCCAGATGCCAGGTGCCCTCTAGGAAGGCTAAATTTGGATAAATGCAAATAATTCCAAACAGTAGAGAGCAAAAATTATATATATATATATATATATATATATATATATATATATATATATATACACACACACATATATACAAAACAAATACACCATAATAATTTCCCCCAGCTAGCTAAAAGAGGGATAGATACCCTAGGAATACCACAGAGGGGAAGGAGGGTGGGTAATCCTGACTGCAGATGCATACCTATCGGACATCTACATTTATGGTAGGTACAAAACTGTACTATGTCCTTCAAGGATGCATCTGCAGTCCTAACATATGGGTAGAAAACCATAGCCAAACTGGGGGAGGAGGCACTAAGATAAAGATGGTGTAGTCAAGATCCCTTGCAACACAGCAGTTGCAAAACCTTCTCGGGATCTGGAGTATAAAGGGAGGTTATAATGCTTGGCAAATGTATGCACGGAGCTCCAAGTAGCAGCTTCTAAAATGTCTTTGGTAGCCACTCCTCGTAGGAAAGCTGTAGTGGTGGCTGTAGCTCTTGTGGAATGAGGTCTGATATTTTCAGGAGTTGTCTTTCCATGAAAAGAGTAGCAAAATCGGATGCAATTTCCTATCCATTTTGAGATTGCCTGTTTTGAAATCGCTTTTCCTTGCATTCCTGTTGCATATGCTACCAGAAGTTGGTCAGTTTTTCTGTTGGTCTTAGTTCTGTCCAGATAGTAGCGTAATTGTCTGTGCACATCCAAGGTATGTAGCAGTCTTTCCCCTCTGTTCTGTGGGTTGGGGAAGAATGTAGGTAAATGAATCGCTTGGTTCAATGATACTCTGGAGACCACTTTTGGCATAAAGGTAGGGTTGGTTCTCAGAGACACTCTATCCTGATGGAAGATAAGAAAGGGCTGTACTGCCATTAATGCCTGTAATTCAGATACCCTTCTTGCTGAAGTGATTGCTAGCAGGAAAGCAGTTTTCCAAGACAAGAACTGCAAATCTGCTGTTGCTGCTGGTTCAAAAGGGGGAAGCGTCAACTTTTCCAGCACAAAGTTGAGATCCCATGTAGGTAAAGGTGGTTTCCTTGGAGGCTTTACGTTTTTGATTCCTCTCAAGAACTGTCCGAGTAGAGGATGAGAGAAGACAGG
This sequence comes from Protopterus annectens, assembly GCF_019279795.1. Classification (NCBI taxonomy): domain Eukaryota; kingdom Metazoa; phylum Chordata; order Ceratodontiformes; family Protopteridae; genus Protopterus; species Protopterus annectens. The sequence continues at coordinate 16,991,049 of NC_056751.1, forward strand.
AGGATCCATGTTGTATTCTGCTGAGATTGCTGATGCATGAATCTTAATGGAGGAGTAGGACAGGCCATTGTGGAACAGTTCTGCTAAGTATTCCAGGATGTGTGCTATGTTTGCCAATGAGACATTTTCTCCCTTTGCTGCACTCCAAATGAGGTATCTTTTCCATTTGGCTGAATAAGTTTTCCTTGTGGAGGGTCTGCGAGCCTCCAGGATAATGTCCTTAACCCTCTGAGATAAATCTGGGTTATTTTGTTTTATGCAATATTCCAAGCAGCTAGCTGCAGTGTTTTCAAGTTTGGATGTAGGATCTTGTAGTTGTTCTGTGTTAGAAGTAAGGGACATAGAGGTAGAGGCCATGCGTGTGTCCGAGACATGCTTCTCAGTAGCGGGTACCAATGTTGCCTCGGCCAGTCTGGAGCTATCAGGATTACCCTTGGCTGATCCTCTTTGATCTTCAGTAGGACTTTGTACATCAAAGGAAGAGGTGGGAATGCATATGCTGTCAGGTTTTCCAGCTGAAGGAAAGGGAGTCCACCCTCCAAGCAAGTGGGTGGCATGCTCTTGTGCAGAATTTCTTCAATTGGTGGTTGTGTGGGGAGGCGAACAGGTCTATGTCTGGTAGTCCCCATTTCTTTGTTATGGTTTTGAAGATATCTGGATGCAGCATCCATTCGTGAGCATCCGTGGTAGTTCTGCTTAAGGTGTCTGCTAGTGAATTTTCTTTTCCTGGTACAAATCTGGCCTGAAGTTGAATGTTGAGATTCAGGGCCACATTCCACAGGTCCATTGCCATCCAGCATAGAGGATATGAGTGTGTACCTCCCCGTTTGTTGATGTACCACATGACTGTGGTATTGTCCGTCCTTATCAGCAGGTGACCTTGTTGAAGGAATGGTCGGAATGCCTGGATTGCATGTTTCACTGCCAGCATCTCTTTTAGATTTATGTGTAGATTCAGCTGGTCTTGGGTCCATAGGCCTTGTATGCACTTGTCCACCATGTGTGCCCCCCAGCCTAGGTCTGAGGCGTCCGTGGTGATGGTCTGGATTGGATGAGGTTTGTGAAAAGGCAGTCCTCTGTTCAACTGACAGGCCTGAGCCCACCACTGGAATTCTTGCTTCAGGCATGGAAGTATTGGAATCTGGGCTTCTAGACTGTGCTTGTGTTGAGACCATACATTCCTTAGGTACCATTGCAACTTTCTCATATGCAGCCTGGCATGCTGAATCAATATTATGCAGGATGCCATGTAACCCAGGGCTTGCAGGACTTTCCTTGCAGTAAGCTGAGTTTGTGTTGTTAATGTCATGAAATATACTGGTAGTTGCTTTTGTTTTCCTTCTGTGAGAAAAGCCATCTGAGTTGATGTATCCAGTTCTGCACCCAAGAATGTTATCCTTTGGGATGGTACTAGTCTTGATTTTTGCATGTTGACTGTGTATCCCAAGGCTTGCAACAGTTGTATGACCTTTTCCAAATCTTTTGTTAATTTTGCCTTGTTGTCCGCTTGTATTAGGCAGTCGTCCAGGTATGGGTAAATTTGAATTCCCTGAGGCCTGCAATGAGCAATTACTGATGCCAGGCATTTCGTGAATACTCTGGGCGCAGTAGATAAGCCAAAGGGCAATGCTGAGAATTGATAATGCTCTGATCCTGCAAGAAATCTGAGGTGTCTTCTGCAATCTGGTCGTATAGGGACGTGCAGGTATGCCTCCTTGAGATCTAGAGTCACCAGCCAAGACTCCTTGCCCAGCATGGGAAGAAGTTGCTGGAGGGTCAGCATTTTGAATTTTGGAACAATGAGGTATGTGTTCAGAGCGGACAAGTCGAGAATAGGTCTCCATTGATTTTCTTTTCTTGGTACAAGGAAAAGCCTGGAGTAAAATCCTTGGCCTTGTTCCATAGGCGGTACCTTTTGTATAGCTCTCATCCTTAGTAAGTTGTTGACTTGTCTTAGAGAGTCTGTTTTTTGGCTTGGTGGTAGGTTTGGCATTCCTCTCTTTTTTGGTAGAGTGTGGAAGTGAAACCTGTAGCCTTTGTCTATTGTTTGTAAAGTCCATTTGTCTCCTGTAATGTAATGCCAGTTGTTGGAAAATAAAGCTAGTTTTCCGCCCAAGGGTGCTTCCAGTTGTTCCCTGGTAGGCGGAATCAGAGCCAAGTCATTGTGTCTGCCCTGTGGAAGTGGTTGTAGTTGAATCTGTGGCAGTACTTCTCTGGTTGGTAGGTTGCCACTGACGTCCCCTGTAGGCACCCCTGGATTGACCTCTGCCTCTTGGTCATCTATTTCTGCCTCTCTGTGCTCTGGAGGTGTCTGGAAAGGACCAATTCTTCGAAGGCCAATTTCTGCTAAACCTCGGAGGTTGGACCTGTAAGAAATCCTTGACTGTTTGGACGGATTTTGCTTTTTCCTCCACCTTCTTTAGAACCTCCTGTGCAGGGGAGCCAAACAAACTTTGTTTCTCCATAGGAGCATCTAGGAGTTTCGACTTAACATGGTCTGGTAAGGATTGTTCTTTTAACCAGGCATGCCTTCGAATCACTGTTCCAGTCATAGCTGATCTAAAGGAAGCCTCCAGTGCATCATAGCCACATTTTAAGAAATGGTTACTGACCTGCTGAGAGTTATGTATCAAATCCTGAAAGGACTTGCGGTCTATAGGTTCAGGAGAGGACAGTTTTTTACTTAGCTGGTCTAACAAAAATTCCTGGTACTGAATCATGTGAAATTGACAGTTTAAGGCCCTGGCCGAAAGAGTAGCAGAAGTATAAACCTTTTTACCCCATCTCTCAAATGCTCTAGATTCCCTTTCAGAGGGGAGAGGATTTTTGGCAGAAGCAGCTGCCACAGCTTTAGGGCCCTGTGAAATGGTTTCAGGATCTGCAACAGGAGCCTTATACAAATGGTAGTGTGTGTCCGGGACCCTGTAATATCTGTCAGGCTTGGCAGGGGCCGGAGGAAGAGAATCAGGGGCAGTACAGGCATCATTATATGCATCATCAACAACGGTTAGTACTGGAGGAATGGCTAAAGGCCTATGCTGTGGTAAGTGTAAGAAAGTCCTTAGCCTTTTCCTTGAATCTGAAAAATCCTGGCCCTGCCATTGAAAGTGTTCCCTCATAGCATGTAAGGTTTCCCCAAAAGAAAATTCTTCAGGAGGAGAGGCAGAAGGAATGGAGTCTTCTGCATCAGAATCCTCATAAGGAGAATATGGGCCTTCCTGAGGGTCTGAGCTATCTGAGTCATCCGAGGAATAGTCTGTAGAAACAGGTTCCGGGGGTTCAGTCCTAGGCCTCTTATCTGGAGGGGGTTGAGAGGCCCTGTCTGGGTGAGGTTGGGATCCCCTGATCAAAGAAATGAGATCCTCAGCCAGGCTGAGCATTTGAGAACTAGAGGTAGGCCTGTGAGGGAGTTTTAGCAGGTAAGGCC
>NC_056751.1:17001975-17014475 GCF_019279795.1 Protopterus annectens
CAAAGGGCAGTGCAGAGAACTGATAGTGCATATGCAGCCTGATTTGAAGCGTAGGTATTTTTTGCAAGATTCCCTGATTGGGATGTACAGGTAGGCTTCCCTTAAATCCAGTGTTGCCAACCAGGCATCGTTGCCCATCATGGGAAACAACTGGTGAAGAGTTAGCATTTTGAATTTTGGAATCACCAAAAAGGTGTTTAGGATAGACAGGTCCAGGATAGGATGCCATGAGTTGTCTTTTCTGGGTACCAGGAAAAGTCTTGAGTAGAAACCTTGTCCCTTTTCCTCTTCTGTTACAGTCTGAATAGCCTTTAATCTTATCTTGAGAGACAGAGTACTTGCTTTTGAGCCTCTGCCCACTGATTTGGGAGTAGATCTGGTGACCGTTTGGGGCTGGTAACGTGTGGAAGTGAAATCTGTATCCTTGGGAAACTACGTTTAAAACCCATTTGTCCTGGGTAACAAGTTCCCAGTTTTTTTTCCTTGCAGAACAATTTTTACCCCTAAAGGTGCAGTCAGTTGAGAAGTGCTTGGAAGTTTTAAAGTTAAGTCATTGAGACAGCTTACCACAGGGGGGAGTCTTACTACTCCCTGATTTAGAAATGGGAGGCCCCCACTGCTTAGTCCTGTGCATACCCTGGGACTGAAATCTGGGTGTTCTGCTGGTACTGGGTTTGAACTGAAGACCTGGAAGAGGCAGAAAAGGACCAACTTTATGAGGACCAATGCCTACTAAATCTAGGAGGCTGCACTTGTAAGAAATCTTTAACAGTTTGCATAGATTTAGCTTTTTCCTCCATCTTTTTATGAACAACTTCTGCTTTGTCACTAAACAGGCGGTCCTGATTTAAGGGAGCATCCAGCAACTTATTTTAACATGATCCAACAAAGATTGCTCCTTAAGCCAAGCGCGCCTTTTAAGTACAGACCCGGTGACAGCAGCCCTGAAGATGCCACATTGCAAAGTATGTTTTCCAACCTGTTCAGCAGAATGCATTGCGTCTTTCGGCTTTTCCCGGTTAGGGGTTGCCACAGCGGAACTCCGGTTCGTTAATGACTGACAGTAGAGTTTTACGTGCTGGCTTGCTGGGCCTAAAGCACAACCTTCAACGAAGGAACGCCCGTTCACGCATGTCGCCACACAGAAGACACTCTGAGAATCGAACAGGCAACGTCTGTGAGGCGACAATGCTACCGCAGCACCACCACCGCAGTGTTCAGCAGAATGCATTAAGTCCTGTAAATCCTTATTTTCTGCACAATCAGGAATCAACATCATTTTCTGTTTCAGCAATCCAATAACATGCTGCTGATACTTTAACATATGAAACTGGCAATTTAAGGCCCTGATAGCCAAGGTTGCAGAGGTGTATACCTTCTTACCCCAACTATCCTAGGCCCTGGAATCTCTATCAGAGGGGGTAGGATTTTTTTGCAGTAGTAGCCTTAATGCCCTTGGGTCCCTGTGAAATGGTCTCAGGGTCCGCAGTAGGATTTTTAAAAAGAAACTTATGAGAATCAGGAACCCTGTAATATCCATCAGGTTTTCTGGGAGCAGGGGGTAGAGAGTCAGGGGCAAAGCTAAATTCTGGAAAGGCATAGTCAACAATGTCCAACACAGGAGGGATAGCTAAAGGCTTGTGTTGGGGCAAGAGTAAGAAATGTCTAAGCCTCTTTTTAGAATCAGAGTAATCCTGGCTTTCCCATTGAAAATGCTCCCTAAGAGTATGCAAGGTTTCACCAAAAGAAAAATCCTTTGGGGGAGAAGCAGAGGGAATAGAGTCCTCTGCATCAGAATCCTCATAGGTAGATAAGGGTAAATCCTGATCATCAGTGGAGACAGAAACTTCAGAATCCTGGTCAGAAGTACCATAAGCAAATTCACTCCTAGGTCTCTTAGAGGGGGAAGGTTGGCTTCCCCTGATTAAAGTAGTAAGGTCTTCAGCCATTCTTATTTGTTTTTTAGGCATAGAGGCCTGACCATGTGGTCTGGGCTTCTGCTTCCTAGGCATGATTCGAGTTTTATGCCTAGAAGAAGAAGATAGCGTTGGTTTAATATGCAAGTCAGTAGGTCTGAATACACCCTCAGAAGCCGGTGCATGCACAGCGGCTCTGGACCCAAGGTAGAGACATCTGCAGGTTCCACAGCTGAAGCATCTTGCGGCATACCAGACTCCAAATCGGTCTCAGTAGAGGTCTGCGAGTCTGAAGTAGCGGGTATCATGGGCTGCGAAAGCGCCTGAGTACCGGCGAACTGGCGACTAGCTTAAGAGAAGTGCAGTCGGCAGCTTTGGACCTAGGTGGCCTGTCTCTGTCTTTATCTTTGTTTTTTTTTTGGAATGTTTGTAGTCGGGTGGTTTACCGAAGACCTATCTGTATAATTGGAACAGAGTAGCAAAATATTTAGAAGTGAAAATGTACCGACGAATAGTTTGTGGTTTAAATAAGGCACAAAACCGAGTGAGGTACGTCATGGCCAGGGCCTAGGCAAGGAATACAGTACGAATGAAAATCTTTATAAGGTATTTGCTTTCCACAAGAAATACAATTCTTGACTTTTACTGACATTTGGATTTGAGCAAGAAAAAGTTTCCCCAACGGGGTCCTTAGCTTTAGTTGAAGACTTCGGTCCTGAAACTCAAAAAACGAAAATTTCAGGAGTCGGCTGACTGGCACTTACGAACTGCTTCTGCTCCGGGCACTACACGGCAAGAAACACTGATGTAATGGCGTCGACTACCTGATGTCACGGAAGATGAGAAAGCAACCGACGCAGGACCCAGGACTTTGATAATCGGGCCGAATGAGGGCTACTGCAGGCAGATAACCCAAATGTGATGACTGCAACAGTGAAATACTAAGAACATCATGGCAACTTTGTCTTTTTCCCCTACTGTTACATGACTGTAATGCATGATAGGTTCACAAAGGCAATGCCAATTCCCACAGCTGATTTGGCATAGTGGTGCGTTTCTCTGACTAGTGCACAGGGGCCTGGGTTCAAGACCTGCCAGTGACCACCTTTTTTCCCCTAATATTACATGACAGTAATGCATGACATATTTACACAAGCATTAGTAATTTTCTCAGCAGATTTGGTGTAGTAGTACGTTGCTCTGACTAGTGCACAGGGTCCTGGGTTTGAGACCTGGCAGAGCTGGTTAATTTGTTGCTGGGCAGAACAGTGGCTAAATGAGGTAGAGGGATTAAAGCAGTTTTACACAGGTTTAAGCGGTTTTGCGTGACACTAAGTGGTGCCAACAGACACTTAGCTACGCTTAGCGATGCTTACTCCTGCTTAAACTCATGCTAATTCCAAAAAAAGAAAAGAAAAAAGGTATGATGGGAAAGCGGTGAAATGGGGCCAAGCAGGGGAAATGCATCATGAAAGGCAGCTAGGGATGTGCAGGTTGGATGTAGGAAAGGACCATAGCTCTCCATTTCTTGGGCAGCAACACCTGTGAATGATGTGGACAATTTGGAGCCTCACACCCCATGTGGGGGACATACGTTTGTTGATTAATTGAGGAGATGATTGATTCATGGCAATGTACGTGGGGGCGAAATGCAGAGATATGTATGGGATGAGATTATTTTTGGGGGACAGATGTCCCCCCCCCCCTAGTTTTTTTTTTTTTAATAAAGATGAGAGTGGGATATTGGGGAAATGGATTTAGGTAAGTTTGGGGATGTAAGTTGGGTAGGAGAGACTGCTTTTGCAGACAGACAAGACAGCAGACAGAGGGTGGTGTATGACACATGAGGGGGGTAAACACCTTGGACAGGGAGGGTAGTTGGGAATCGGAAAGCCACATGCCCCTAGATGGAAACAGTGTGACTGAGATCCCCACCCATGGGCAGTCACCACTGCCCCTTCAAGGCCCTGAATGTGGCTGTGCTGGGGGGCTGGACGACAGGACCAGCCTGCCTCCTGAGGTGCCCCAGTATGCCCTTGATCTGGCACAGGCATACATCGAAGTCCCTCTGGATGACCCTGCACACACTACACTTTGGAAATTATGTTAGGTGACAGGGTCCTCTCTGAACCCAGGGGAGGACAGGCTCCATCCCCTGATGTGGTTCCACCCGAGAGTAGTACCGGACCAGCGGAGGCAGTTCAAGGTTGGGTCCCAGACATGCTGGGACCTGGTGCCACGGCCAGATGAGGCGGGACAGGCAGATCCTCTGGGATCTGCCTACCCAAACGTGCTATGGTATTAAGTTATTTCAAGGTGTATTGGTTTGTCATGAACAAAACATTTCAACTTTAGTTATAACAGCATGCATGGGTGTTCCAATTAACCTAGAACAACAGAATTAGGGAAACTGCATGGCAAACAACAAACATGCATAAATCGAACAATCGTCATTATTGTAACATACCAGTAACATTTATGGCAACAGGCTACCAACAATGGAATTTCAACAAGGTATAGTAGTATTGAACCATTTAAACATATGAACAATAATAGGACAAATGTCCCAGCATTAGATTTTGAGAACATACCTGTAGTATAGGTATAATTATTAAAGCAGATAAGGAGTGGGGGAAGAGAAAACAGTCTATTACCAACTGTATAGGCTTATATTTTTCACAACAGTACTGCTCAATACTCTACAGGTCTGCCCTCACTTTACATCTACCTGAGGCCTTTAGCTACTGTAGCACATACATACCTGTTAATTTGTTGACCTGCAATGCTATGGGGAAAGCTATGACAACTGTAGGCACAGGAGTAGAGGGGACTCGTACATGACAATGTTACATATACGACTAACAAGGTGTACCCTGCACTGATGCTGGGTGAGTGTGCTAATGGCATACTCTTCTACTGGAATTATATCTGTGTGCAAGGTTATTGACAACAGTAAACAGTAGCCATGACAGCATAATACATGTATCAGGAAGAGTGCATAGTGTACATATAGCTATCCTGCTGTCATTTGTTGGCATGGGGATGAGCACTAGAACACTTGTACACATTTTAATAGTATACCCTTCATACAGCTAATGCAATAATTTCTTTACTTGTGAGCCCTGTGGAAAAAATATCTGTTAACACTACCTGATAGTTTCTACAAATACTCAGGATTACTTCTGTGTCACTATGAACACATCTTCGTACCAGTCCATAGATCCAAACCGTGGTCTGTGTGCACAAAATTTAACAAGAGATGTCTGTATTTCTTATCATACCTGAGCTACTGGGGCACTGCTGTCAGCTGCTTGACTGATTTCTGCCTACAACTTACTTGGTCACACATTCTGACCTTGTAATATAAGTGGAGTGTCACAGTGTCATGTGTGATAGTTAGTGAACTGTTTATTAATACTTGACTTGACGTGGAGAGAGAGTTTATTCAATAGATGGGGGAGTCTCTGGGACACAAATCTGTCACGCCAACAAGTCCTACTGATGTCACAGACCAGGTTGAGTTCGCTTGTGTGGGTTACTCAAGTGGAGCTTGACTTGCAGATATGCAGCAGTCCCATTAAGGCAGGGTCCAAGATCGCCTTGTATGCCAGACAGAGGTCACGTCTGAGGAGTCTTTATGAAACTGAGTGGAGGGATAGGGCTTTTAGCCTGTGTATGGTAGATTTTTGAGGCCCTGGATTCTCCTGGTGAGGAACCTCTGTGGTCTCTGGCTGCTGCATGTGCTTTGCGAGGTACATGCCGAAAGGGACACTGTACTTAATAATGGGCCTTATAAGGGAGGAATACAGGGATGTTATGACCTCCGTGTCCCAGGATGAGATACCCTTACTTATGCTTATAACATTGTTATTAATGTAATAATTTGTGGGGACATCACTCTCCCCAAAGGGGATGATGATGCACTTTTTTTGTATTCAGCTTGAGGCCATGTTTCTGGCACCAGTCATTTGTTTAGACATGACCTCCCCTTGACGAAGCCAAGCTATATGGGATCGAGGTTTGGAAGTTGCCAATGTCGCTGTTAATGAGGTCCATGATACTCCATTCCATGGCCTTGCAGATCAAGCTACTTAGGATGATGGGTCTATTATTTACCAGATCAGTGGATGCTCCACCTTTGTGTAAAAGGATAACAGTGGCTGTCCTCCACTCAGCCGGGACAAAGCCGGTAGTCAGGCTTTGGTTGAATAGGACGCCTAATGGTGCTGCAATTTCCTGCCCGAGTTCATGTAGGATGCAGCCTGGGATGTTATTGGGTTCCATGGAGGCTTTATTTTTTGCCTTTGAGAGAGTAGTGATGACCTGATCCCTAGATATAAGGGGAAGGGGGCAGGTACTGGGAATGTCCTGATTTACTGATGGGGGACACAGGGGTGAAATTTTTGCTGAATGCGTCAGCCAGGAAGTTTCCTATATCTAGGAATTAGTATATGTGGTGTGTCTTTGACTACCAGCTCTGAACAGATCTGGGTGCTACTGTTGAGATTATGGACATATGTGAAGAAGGCCTTGTCTGTAGTAGATGTGGCCAATCTGGACTCAAAGTTTGCTTTGGAGGATTTCACTAGTGCTCTTATTTGCTTGTTTAGGCTAAGTAGAGATTGCTTCCAAATGGGCACCTGCTCCTTCTTGGTCCTGGACAGCAATGTTTTTTCTTTTGTTATAGAGTTTATTTACTGCAAGTGTCCACCAGACATGTTTACTCTTCCTTGCGGAGGACGATTTAGTCCTGTCAGGTATTCCCGATTCCATGCATCTACACAAATGTTCGTATTGTAATTTGGTATAGTTTTAGATACTGGTGCCAGTTTCTAGAGAGGGGGAGGGGGCTGTGAAGCTGTTTACACCATCCCTCAGGAGGCTGTAATCAGCTTTGGAAAAGTTATATTGTTTGACCCTAGCTCGGGGGGGGGGGTCATTGGAGATGGTGACTTCAAACATGACCACTTTATGGTCTGATCTCACAAGTGAGGATGATACTGCAGGTATGCTGCCATGGTTACTAATGTTGGTTAATACCAAGTCCAAGATATTATCACCTCTTGTGGGGGTTATCAATTAGCTGTTCCAAAGCATTTGTATTGACAAAATCAAGGAATCTCTGAGCATTTGTGTTCTGGCATGAGGAGTTCTTGCAGTCTATGTTTGAGTAGTTAAAGTCACCCAGGATCAGGGTAAAGGACTGAATCTTGATAAATTCCAAGAGGTCTAGATAGGCAGTTTGGGCATCTTGAGTCAGATTTGGGGGCCGGTAGTGAGCTATCATTTGTATAGGGGTCTCATCAATGGTTAACTGCACCTGATGTGTCTCCTGTGCATCATACCAGTTTAACCAGCCTGGAACACGTCTTTAATATATATCGAAACGCCACCTCCTTTGGCTTTACTACTCGCAGTTTGGGGTCTGAATGTATGATAGGATAAGTAACCAGATATGGCTGGGGTGCTCTCCACAGCTTTGAACCAGGCTTCTGTGATTGCGCAGATGTCAGCATTTTCCATGGTTAAGAATGCTTGCAATGAGTGCATTTTCATGTTTAGACTCCCAGCATTTAGCAGCATGACCTTTAATTCCGGTTTTGTTGCAATTATGTTGGTAATTTTAACCTCATTGCTTTTCTGTCAGTATTCTCGCCTGTGCGGTTTAAATAAGGCCATATTCCCACCCTTTACTATCACTGGATCATTTTCAAAAATGCTTAGCAGTGTGGAAATCCACTGAGCTGAATATGGGACTTCTTAGCAATGCTCAAACCAGCTAAGCAGAGCTGAGCACTGCTAAGTATTGCTCAGACAGGCCCTGTTTAAGCATTGCTTAGCTTGGCTTAGCAGTGTTTAGCAAAACTGAGCTAAGGTCAAACAAACATTTTCATTTAAAAAAGAAGTCAGAATTGAATATTAATTACTCATTACTGATAAGTACATATATTTTACTTAAGCAATAACCAACTATATCGGTGTGGTACATTAAGATTTATCCACGGTTGGTGTGGTTTAATCATGAGGGTAAAGCCAGAGTGATTAAATAAAGGCAACCGTAGGTAAATCTTACTATACCACAACCACAGGGTCGATTATTGCTACTATACAATGACATTACTTAAGAAAAAATATCTACTTTTCTTAAATAAATATCTCTGTATAACCACGACATTGTGTCCTTCCGCATTTTTCTGGTATCCTGGGTCTTTTTCTGATGTCGTGCGCATGCGGATGGGACTTGCATTCCCACGCAACCCAGTACATCAGTGCTTTGCAAAGGAAGCAACAGAGAAAAGAAGGTCTCTGTTGCTCCGTTTTTTTCTATTTATTTTTTTTTATATATAAAAAAAAGTCAGACAGTTCAGGGGCAGGGGAGAAACAGAATGGAGGAAATACAAGGAAAATCAGGTACGTGTCTTTAGTCTTGAGTAACGTACCTGATTTTCCTAGTATTTTCTCAGTTCTGTCTTTTTATATCTGGAGTCTGGATCACAGTTTTTTTTTTTGTTAAAAAAATAAAATAAAATTTAAAGTATATAGCAATGGAAAAAAGTCTGGGCAACCGGACCTTTTTCCATTGGTACATGCTATGATTTACAACGGGCACACTGATTGGGCTGAACAATCAGCATGCTCGTTTTGTAATATCTATGTCCAGTCATAGTATAATTTACATGACTTCTCTCTATGTGCTTTCATTACATTGCCTTGGGGTGTGACTGTACTGTATGGGACACTTGTGTTTAAATGGGGGGTTTTCACCATACATCTCCACTGACACTGGGAATTTGGACCAGCTACACTACCCTGGTTAACAAATATTAATTAAATCATTAAATAAAATAAAAAATATAAAACTGCTTTCTCATGTAAAAGCTGAATGGCCTATCTTGGTATTCGAACCATGCACCTACTACATGCGAAGCTGTGACTCTAACCACTCTGCTAACTCAGTGAAAATTTCAGCTATACACTTCTCATTTCTATATAGCTTCTTGATAAGTTTAACCACTGCTGAGCAAGGCGCCGCCCCATGCAAACCCGCTCGGCTATGCTTAAACTTTCAAAAAAAAAAAAAAAAAATTAAACTGTTAACCTTCACATCATTAGACAAGCGTCCTGGAACATTTTCTTTCTTGTTTTAGTGCCATAAAGCACTTTTACAATGCAGGGGGTGTGTTACAGATACTGTGACACACCACCTACATGACATGACTCAACTGTACAGATTTTTGTATGATGTCCATATTTGTGCCTCATATTCTTGGTCAGTTTGTCATGGGATTGTGTTTCCCTGGGAAATTAGTGTCAAATCATTAAAGACTGCAGTTAAAAAATATTGACTGACATTTGAGTTTCACATATCATACTCTTCAGAAAATCCATGCTAATGCAAGACTTTTGATTCTATCAACTTACTAAGTTTGTAAGGGCAATATTTAAAAATTGTCCCTATTTTGGGCTTCTGTCCCACTACTGGCTCTCTACATTTCTTGCTCAAAGAGGTTAAGAGGTATGAAGTGTCCGAGGACACTTTCTTTATTGTAAAGTCCTATATGGTACTTTCTGAATGTAGGGTGTGTGTGTGACAGTACCCCGTCACACACCCCCTGCATTACATTCAGTTGCCATTGAGGATTTCAGTGCCCACAGACACCGTTTTGTATTTTAAATTGCCATATGGCACTTTGTCAGTGCAGGGGGCATGTTAAAGATCTGCGAGCACTACTGCAACATGCCCCTTGCACTGATTCAGTATCCATGTACATGGCGGCTCCTCAGTAGCACACCTTCATTAATATGCAAGGCGTGCTGCTGAGAGGGAGATGCAGACAGACACCATTCACTCCATGTAGGAACAACACTATTCCTACATGGAGTTTACTGAATACGGGGGGTCTTATCTTAAGAACTAAACTTTCCTGATCTAACTAAAAGAAATACTGTCCCTGATCTAATGTAAAATACAATAGCAAGACCAAGCCAAGCGTACAGTTTTCTTGGCGAGTTCTCTTTTCTTGGTGTCTACTGCCTGCTCAGTACTCGACAAACTGCACAGCTTCACAGTCTCAACTGTCTAATTTTAAAATATAACAGCTGTAAAAAAGATTCCGTCAATCAGATGTTTAAACAATCTCCTAGCAACAAGGAACATTCTAATGACATTACTCACTGCTCAGCTGATTCTCCAGATTGTACTTTAGAATGTCCTTCTCAAACATGTGCAGTTAAAACTTTATCAAAATAGTGACATACTCTAACATTCTGTTTAAACAGGGAAAACACTCAACATTTTAAAACTTAATTACATTTTCCCAATCAGGCATGCTGGCATACAATACAAGTTAATCTAAGAATATGCACAAATCTCCTGCCAGACATAACACAGATGACGGTGTTTTCAGGTTTTTCACATTATGCACCCCCCCCCCCAGACAGTTTAACCACAACTTTCAGAGTGGGAAATTAGGGATGCTGTTAGAATTGCAAAGAATCTAGAGACAGGCTATGTATTGAAGTCTGACAGTGAAGCTCAGAGCTTATACCTACAATACCCAGATTACTGGACCCAGGGCAGACTCCTGTGGTTTCAGTAAAGCACCTATCCAGTTTTGTCAGTCTGTGTCCTAACCCCAACAACTCCAGTTTTCTTATCAGCCTCCTGTGAGACAGTGTCTAATATCGGTCTACTTTTGTTCTTCTACCAACTTCACCTGTATCCCAGTCAGAAAAATGGATCATCCGGCTGGACTGACAGCTCCTTCTGGCTGTGAAACCCATGCTGGTTGTTGTCCTAGAGATTGTTGTCCACTAAAAATGCCTTCCCCTCAGGATTTTCTACATGACTTTCAATACCACTATTGTTAGACTAACAGGTCTGTAGTTCCCCTGTTTTCCACTCACACCCTTGTACACAGATACCACACTAGCAGACTTTCACTCTTCTGGTACTTGTGCACTGACCAGTTATCTGCTGAAGGTGTCAGTCAATGGACAGATATTCAAGGACAGCCCATTTGGCCCTTGCACTTTATCTTTCCTGATAGCAATCAATTCCCTCTGCACTTCCTCCTTTGTATCCCAGAATCTGTTCACTGCTGTCTTCATTCTGCCCTGCCTTCTTCATTCTGCCCTGCCTTCCTCTCAATATACCCTCCCTGTGCTTTCCTCTGAAGCCCGAATTACAGTATTACTTCACTACCTCTCCTTTTTCCTAGTCTTCCGTGATCTCCCTCCCAACCTTTGCTCAGCTTGCTTTGTCCCTCCTACCTTTATTTCTGCTATACGCCTACAAAAAACTCACTTTCCTTCATGATTAATTCTAACTCACTTCAAACATTAGCCCTCTCTGTCCTTATCACATCTGTTGCCTTACCGCTTGCCTCCTTTGTCCTCTTGCACATCTCTACCCCTCCTCCCTTCCACCTCATGTAGGCCCCATCTTCTTCCCTAGTTGTTACCCTCACATTCCTGCATTACCACCAGTGTAGATTCTAGTTTTACGGATCTCTGATTCATCTATCCATAACTATACTTATCAGTATCATGATAAAAATTAAACTATCATGTCAAGCAAACAGACTAAAATGTTCATGTTTACTTACAAACTCATTTGGGTACTCACCACAAAACAACTGGATACAAATTATTATTATTATTTATGTTTTTACTGAAAACTGGCAAGTGATGGCCATCACTGGAGCTATTTGGTACACACACCCATGGCATACAACCATAATATTCAACATTTTTTCTAAACATTAGTCTTAGGTTCATAGGTAGGTACTAAGCTATCTGCCCGAAGGTATTTATAAGCCTAGCCAGAATGTGTTGGCTTTCGCCACCCCCTTAGATTAGTTCCCTGTGCCTCGGTCCAGCAGGGCCACTGAATTGATCCCAGAGATAAACTTTGTTTCCCATCCACTCGTCAAGATTTCTTTTGAGGAGTGTTAGCGAGGTGCTCTGCCTAATGTAGATTGGGATCTAGTTCCAAAGCATGGGAAGTCTCTGGGACAGGAATCTATCCCTCCAGCACGTCCTATTTCTTGTTGTGGTGAGGTTGAGATCCCTAGTGCGTGTGGCTCGTGGGGATAAGGTTTTCTTTAGGTGGAGCATGTCCATTAATTCTGGGTTGGACATGGCCTTGCATGTCAGGCAGAGATCACCTCCGAGTAGGCAGTAGGCAACAGAGTACAGCTGTAATTTCTTCAGTCGAGCTTCATAGGGCATCTGAGGCCAGTGATCCTCTTGGTGAGGTACTTCTGAGGTCTTTCCAGCTGTTGCAGGTATCTTGTAAGGTACATCCCAAATGGGGCGTTGTACTCTATGATGGGTCTGATGAGTGATGAGTAGAGGGGCACAGTGACCTCTTTTGATCTGGATGCGAACTCTTTTGTGATTAGGTGGGCCACGTAGAAGGATTTTCTAACCACTTTGGCAATGTGATGATCAAAGGTGAGGTTACTGTCTACTTGGGTCCCCAGATCCCTTATCATGACTTCCATATTCAGGGGACTACCACCTATGTAGCAGTTAGTGGGCATTTTGTTTTTTCCAAAGGGGATGACTATGCACTTTTTG